>NC_133652.1:205535875-205726751 GCF_009905375.1 Apium graveolens | reverse complement strand
GGTTTAATTCCGACTGATCTTGTTCATAGGTTATCGACCCACTCTAAGCTTAAGTCTATCCGGGAACACTCAGGCAAGTTTTTACCCGTTTATACTGTTGTTGTGATGTATATATGTATATGCATTATCTTGTGATAAGTGCATGATTGTTATTAGGAAATCTTGCGATATATTGGAGCATGTGATATGGTATTATGCATGTCTGTTTCGTAATCTTGATATCTATATGTTGATTCAATTGCTTATAATTGCATAATACCTATGCTACAGATAAGCAGTAGTTGCGTATACCCTTAGTATAGGGGATCCGAAGTGAACATTTTCTAAACCGGGAGTCGATGTTCCCGAGTATAATATATATATATATATATATATATATATTTATATTATATATATATAGATATAGTTTTCAAAACTATTAATCGAATAAGGTTTATTCGATAACTTTATTTTATTTAATGATATTATTTTGAATATTCATTCGAGGACTTATGACTCCGCTTATTTTATTTAATGAATATTATTTTTGAATATTCATTCGAGGACTTATGACTCCGCTTATTTTATTAAATAATTTTTTATTTTATTAAAGAATAATGTTTTGATAATCAAACTTATTTTCGATTATTCAAACAAAGATCGTACTTTCGTATAAGTATATCTTTGGTTATTTATTATTCATTTCAAGTATGAGTTGTAAAACTTCTACTTCAATTATTTTTATAAGGATTATCCTTTATGAGAATATTATTTAAGTAATAATATTCAGATATTTTCTCCAACATATCGGGACTGATTTATTTTATTAAATCAGCGTTACTCTAAACATTCTTTAAAATGTTTTTGAGTCTTCAAAATGATTTTTAAAAGTTAGAGCGGATCCCAAAACTCATTTTTAGATTTAAGATCTTCCTTTTGAAGGGGATTTAAATAGTCGCTCAAACCTGAGGGATCCGGCTCTGTAGTGTATTTTATATTCACAACGAGGTTGCTGTTTTGATAAATGAATTGATTACTTAGCCAATATTCGGGAAGTAAGTCCATCTATTTGAGTCGGCATAAACACATCGTGATAAAAGCGTAGTTCGTTATCGTATATGGGAACCCTTATAAATATCGTGATAGAAGCGTAGTTCATTATCGTATATGGTAGCGGGACTCCGAACCCTGAGGTTGAGGAGCAACAACGCGATGTTTTATTACTTATTGGAGATCAGATTGTGGATCCGATAGAACGTCCTAACGAGGGACCGAATGATGTTCATATTGAGGATGTAGCGGTTGAGGATGTTGTCCTAGAAGGATTGTTGCTGAGTAGGATCCCGTAGAGGATCCTGACAATAATGAATAAAGGACCACTGAGGAATTGATGACCATAGTTAGGGCGACTACCAGAGGTAGGATTGGCCGGTCACTACCGGAGGTTCGTTCAAGTTTTAAAGATAGTAGCCCCTTTAACGTGGCTTACTCATAAGACTGAGAAGTTCGAATGGACAGAGAAATGCGAGAACGATTTTAAGAACTAATGAAAGGTTGGTGAAGGCCCCTATGTTGGCGTTGCCGGATGGAAAAAGGAGATTTCGTGATGTGTAGTGACGCTTCGCATAGGAATTAGGGTCATTCTTATACAGCACACAAGGTAATCGCGTACGCGTCAAGACAATTAAGGGAATATAAAATTCGATATCCCACCCATGAGCTTGGGCTCGTGGCAATAATTTTTCCCTAAAGATTGGAGGCACTACTTGTATGGAGAGAAGTGCGAGATTTACACAAGCCATAAGTGCTCTAGTGTATTTTCACGCAGAAAGAGCTCAACATGCGCCAGATGAGGTGGTTAGAGTTAATCAAGGATTACGATTATGAGATTCTTTATCATCCAGGGAAAGCCAAAAATGGTGGCTAATGCCCTTAGTATAAAGGAGAGACTCAAGGTGAAAATATCTTTGGGAGAGTTGATAAGAGATTTTGAGAAATGGAAATAGAAGTGAAGGTAACCGGGAGCCGGTACCGAAACGCTGTTTGAGATTGCAATACAGCCCGAATTATCAAAAAGATCATATTGTGCCAAGAAAAAGTGATGAATGAAGGCAGAGAGTCAATGACTGGAGAAAAGATTAATACCAAGAAAGATGATAAGGGAATAACGAGGTATTCTACAGAATTTGGGTTCCAAACGTTTAAGAGCTTAAGGACTGGATCTTAGATGAAATCCATAGCTCGAGGAATTAGATTTAGGGCAAATCCCGAATGTGATAGTCAGGAGGTTGCCATTAAGAAAGAAGGAGCCCATAACATAATGAAGTGGAAAACAAGGATTTTAACGTATAAGATGACCCTAAGTATGGGAGAAGGATGAAACATTTCATACTAGGAAACAGAAAGTCGAGTAAGGAAAGGAGACCCTAGACGGTACTCCTATACGGCAATTCCTGGACCTGTCTAAAGAGAACTTAGACTATTATCCTCAACCACCACCCTGAGGAGACAGTACGGTGGGAAATTCTTTCAGGACCTTTAAGTCGCTAAGCTATCAGAGTTCCAAAGAACAAGCGAACCCAGTAGAGGCGAGAGCCTGGCTAAAGGAAATATAGGAATCATTTGAGATTCTAAATGATGGAGGAATCACAAAAGACTATTTTTATCACTTACCCTCCTAAGAGAGAGGCCACCCGCTGGTGAAAGACCAAGAAAGGCACGGATCCAGAGGTTAGAATAAACTGATTAAAGTTCAGTCAATTGTTTTCGGGAAAGTAATTCCCAAGGTCATGGAGATAGTGTAAAAGCTTTAGAGCCAGAACAAAGGCGGACGAGTATGATGAAATATGAAGCTAAGTTATAAAAGTTGTCAAGATTCGTTCTGATGACAAGAATCCCAGAACGACGTGATGTTTGAAGTCAATGAGTAGTGGGTTCATGAAATGATTGTAATAGAAAAGAAAATAAAAAGAAACTGAAGTGGAAAGGAAAATAAAGGAAATAGAGTGGAGAAGTGATAAGGGAGTTAGGTATGGGAAATCCTAAGAAACCCTTGTAATAAATATAGAGAAGTGTGTCATCATCAGCGTGATGGTGACTGATCATGAGATACATTCAGGTTACAGGCGAAAGCGATACGTATAATTAATCCCCTTTAAGTTGAGAGTATTCGATGAAACTTGAGATATATCGATGGATTGATAAGGAAACACGAATGGACTGAGGAGACACGATAACAAGAAATTAGGAAAATGGGATGAAGGAAGGACTTTCAAGAATGTGAAGTGTAAGACCGGTGGCATGATACCCAGAAAGGGAGATGCCAGGTATGAAAGATATCCCAACATTGAGATGACTGTTGAGATAAATAACAAAGTAAATGAGGAATTATTAAGAAGAAGTTCACGTTGAACATGACCAATATCTTCCGAAACATCCCTGTTGTCATTACCAAATTAGGAAGAAAGTGGGTAACCATTATTATCTTTTGAAGGCCATATGGGTTGACTCAGTTGAATAGGATGCTATCGTGAATTGTATAGACTATCGAGGTGGGAATGATTGAATAAGATAATCTATCAAGGATAATATGACTTGATTTATCCATGAAGGATGCAAGTACCTTTTTAAAGGTGGAATTAAGGATATAACTTCGATAACTTGAGATGACCCTAGGGAATGCATAAAGGTTGGCATTTCACCCTTAATAGGGACATTATGAGTTTGGGTAGTATGGAATGAAGGAATAAAGTAACAACAAACTTTAAAGATCAGTAGAGAAATTTTTCAGAAGTAAATAGACAATGGTTCTAGTATTTGTAAATGGTATTTTGATATGCCCTGTATCTAGGGAATACAGGAGGAACGATTCAATGATAACCTTAGAGGTTTTACAAGGAAAAAGGTAATATTCAAAGTTCTCAAGAATAGAAATTTTGATAAAGGAAATGTGACGTAATTATAATAATGCCAGGTGGGGCACGTGTTGAACCATAAGAAAGTATAGATTGACCCAATAAGGGTCGAGATTGGTGAAAGCAAGAAGGGCCCAAGATAAAAGACGTCCTAAGTACGATCGAGAGTCAGCCATGATAATATTTACATTTAAAGACTAAGGGCAGTGACTTATGGAAAAATGGTGATTTTTTTTTTTACCACAAGGACTTAAGAAAAGCATTTTCACATAAGCAGTGATTTGAAATGAGGTGGAAAATTTAGTGAAGGTGGTTAAAATGACATTGATTGTAAGGAAATATTACTATCAGGAAAGGCCAAAGATGTGGCCGACACTTTAACTGTAAGAAGACAATTATCGGCGCTCGTGCCAGAGGAATACAGTGATAATGGTTAAAGCCGTGAAGATTGTATTATGGTTTAAAAGATGACATTCCTTCTGATGATTGTGCGATACTCAACCGTGATAGTAGTTTGGTGAAGGATTTAATTTATGAAATTGCCGTGGGCGGGCTATCTATCTTATAAGGTCATATCTTGAGATAAACCAGGACCATGTTATGAAATAACTAAATGAACCTTTGAGCTTCATATCTCCTAATAAAGAAATATGGTTAATAATGGTATTAGCCTGCTATCGTTGCTTTCATTGAAAACTCTTCTGCAATTTTATCTGCTTCATGTCATGTATGTACGTCAGGATCATGAGTGTTCTTCATGAATCATGAATGGTGATTATGTTACCTCCTTAGAAGGATTCAATACGATATGTATGGACTCCGTATGGTTAGCTATTAAGACTTCATGGAAAACAAATGAATACAGTAGGTCAACGATGGACCATAGTAATGCAGCAATGATTCTGCGAGTAATGAGTCGATTACAACCGTAAGAGTTGTATTAGAATGGATGTTGAGATTGTGTACCACTATCGGGTCGTGTTGATATATAAGTTATCATTGATAGACTACCTAGTGGAGTATTCACATATTATATATTTATTCCCTCTTATGAATAGAGAGCCGTATTACTATACGAGGAAGGTTGTGGTGCAAGCATAGAATTTTAGTAACGATGATGTCTAGAATGAGATCCCAGGTTCGATTTTCGATGTCAAGGGAGTTTCAAAGGTGATTGTGTATAAGCTCGAGGAAGAGCATGGTCCATAGAATGATGGACGGAATATCAAAATAGTTAAGCATGTGAAATGCGATACGATAATACTGGATATTGATATAAATACATATATTTTGTTCTCCTATAACAAACCTCTATAGTTTAGAGGTAGATTCCAAGCCAGATATTTGTGGCAGTATTATTTCATATACAATTCTCTTCAATTCGTTCTTTTCTCTCCTTTCATTTTGTATAAGCTGAGAAGAACAACCCTTCCAGAAAGGGGAGGTATTGCCGAATGACTATCTATCTGTGTGATAGAAGCCTAGTAGGATACCACATGTTGTTTAATTGCTTGTCAAGTACTAAAGGCTGGCCACCTTCTGTACTAACTATGCAATAGAACGAGTGTTCATTATCATAGTGATCTCTCAATAAATTCTTTTACTTCTACACGAAGGACCAAGCTTTCGAGATGGAGGCAGCTAGAGATGAAGTGGTACCAAGTATGGTGGTATTCGAAATGGAAACGCATTTGTGATACTAAGGTTGACGCGGTTATTAAAAGGTTATAGAATACTAACGAGAAAAAGTGTAACCAATATAGTATTATGTACGGAAGATAGTAATGACTACGAACAAGAAAAGAAGGAGTATTGAGAAGCAAAAGCTATAGTGCTAGAAGATATGATGAGAGTCTGTGCAATAGACTTGAAAGAATTTGGAATGATCACTTAACGCGGATTGATTTTTCTTACGATAATAGATCGTATGCCAGTATCGAGATATCGCCTTATGAGATCCTTGAGGGAACACAATGTCGATCTCCCTTATGTTAGGATGATGTTGCAGAGCGCAAGATGCTCAGACTAGCATGGTTCAAAGGACCAAGGATATAATAGATCTAATCAGAGGACGGCTGGTAGTAGCCCAAGATGGACATAAGAAGTATGTTGATTTGACATGAAAGGACAAAGAATAGGAAGTAGGGGACCTAGTGCTGTTATAGGTATTCCCTTGGAAAGGATGGATGAGGTTCGGAAAGAAAGGAAAGCTAAGCCCACGAAGTGTTGGACCCTTGGAGATATTAAGACGTATTGGGAAGTTAGCACGTGAGCTAGCCCTACCCCCGAACATGTAGCAAGTTCATAACGTGATCCACGTATCAATGTTAAGGAAGTGTAATCCGGATGCCAGACAAATAGGGGCATATGAGCGCATAGACATGCAACCAGGAAAGGTTATAGATCGAAAAAGAACAAGTGCTTAGGAGAAGGGTTACCAAACTAGTCAAAGTTTGGTAGTTAGAACCACAATGTGGGAAAATTTACTGGATAGTTAGAAAGTGCAATGCTAAGAGAGTATCCCTATTCATTTTCTATCTGATTCCGGGACGAAATCCTTTTAAGGAGGGGAGACTGTAATAACCCCAAAAATTTTGAACTTTTTGTAACCCTTATGAATAGTGATTTTGCTGATTATGCTGAATAAGAAAACTTTTCATGCCACACTTTGTAGGGGTTTCTTTTATTGATATTCTGAGATCTTATTAGTACTCTATATGGTATATAAGTGTATGTAAAGATCATCAGAATCCAAATTCGAACACTTTGATTTTTCCCGAAAATCCACCAGATACAGAAAGAATTGAGTATAAGGTAACATGATTAAAAGGATTTTAATTCAAGGATTATAAGAGAGGATCATAAAAGGAATATAAAATATTGAGAAAGTTTTAGGGGAACCCAAGTAATAAGATTTCGGGTATGATCCCTCAAACGATAAACAAGAACGAAAGTTAATCGAACCGTTATAACAGATCAGCGGTCATTAGCCAAGTAATTAGGGGTTAATCAAAGAGGTTAATGGACGATGATGTCATCACACCAACAAGAGGAAGACAAGTGTAACAAGATGACATAAGTGGATGACATAAGCATGACAAAATGGGAAGGAATTGTGGTTGATTGTAAACCACACAATTTTGACCATAGTAATAATTTAATTAACAACAAAACAAAGCAACCAAGCCAAAACAAATCAAAACACAAGTGACTTTCATTTTCCAACAAGAAGCTCTCGGCTTCATCTCTTTTTCAAGAAGAAAAAAAATCCAAATTCAAGTTTCCAAGCTTTGATAATTAGTGAGGTAATTATCGAAGGTTCCTTAAGCATAGATATAGATATCCTATGAATCTAAGGCTTCCATTTCCTTCACAATCTCTTCCAATAATTCATGGAAGAAGAGAGTGCATAGTGTTTTTCAAGATCTTAAAAATTTTGATCTGTGTTTTTGTTTAGATATAGCTTTGGTAAGAATTTGTCAAGGGTGATTCCAAGCTCCTTAGTTACTTTTACTCACCAAGGAAGGTATAATCTCATACCCTAGCCCTACTTTTGTATATTTAGAGTTTTTATGATTGATATGGTTCATGAGAAGCATGATTCTTGTATACTTAGAGTGTTGGTTGGATTTGTAATAGGTTTGAAGTTGTAAATCTTGATTATTGGTTAATGAACTTAGTATAGCTTTTAGTTCATGATTGAGAGTAGTATAAATTGGAAATCTGGAGATGTTGGGGCTGTTTTAGTAAAGTATGCATGGATTTTTGTTGTAGTAATGATTGTGGGTTGATTGTGGATTGATTTGGAGTGGTATAAATTTGGTAATCGCGTAAACATAGCCGTCGTAATGCCCGATTTACCTTAAAACTGTTTTTGTTTCTTAACTTCAGGACCCGTGAACTCACTGTTAGGTTTTTACCATTGCCATGATTAGATATTTCATGTTACAAGCTTCGTTTTTGATATGTGGTACGCTTGAATCCGATGTACGGTTTAGGAGAAACGACCGTTTTAAGTAACGGTGTTTCGCGAACGAACCATTACCCCTCGCCTTACTTTAAAAACCTTGGTTACGGCCCTTAAATGACTAATTGGAGCATGAAACAATTATGTAAGTGATTAGGCAGTTGGTAGAGTACCTCGCGAAAAAATTGCCCTTAAAATTCTTAATGGTTAATTTATTAAAATGGTGGAGCCGAGGGTACTCGAACGACTTATGTGATTCGTTAAGCGTAGGAGTAGACCATAAGCGAACGTTAGGTTCAATTGGTTAAAGGTCTAGTTTCTTAAGAGACGGGGTTTAATTCTGACTTATGTTGTTGTTCATAGGTTATCGGACCCACTCTAAGCTTAAGTCTATCCGGGAGCACTCAGGCAAGTTTTTCTACCTGTTATACTGTTGTTGTGATGTATATATGTATATGCATTATCTTGTGATAAGTGCATGATTGTTATTAGCAAATCTTGCGATATATTGGAGCATATGATATGGTATATATGCATGTCTGTTTCGTAATCTTGATATCTAATTGTTGATTCAATTGCTTATAATTACATAATACCTATGCTAGAGATAAGCAGTAGTTGCGTATACTCTTAGTATAGGGGACCCAGAGGTGAACATTTTCTAAACCGGGAGTCGATGTTCCCGAGTATAATATATATATATATATATTTATTTATATATATATATATATAGTTTTCAAAACTATTAATCGAATAAGGTTTATTCGATAACTTTATTTTATTTAATGAATATTATTTTGAATATTCATTCGAGGACTTTTGATAAATGAATTGATTACTTACCCAACATTCGGGAAGTAAGTCCATCTATTTGAGTCGGCATAAGCAACATGGGCTCAGTGGGCGTCCATGAAAGTGTAAGTGGCTCAGTGGGAGTCCATCAAATGCGTAAGTGGCTGAGTGGCAGTCCAGCATAAGGTCCTAATGCGGACAGGGTGATGACCAGTGGGGGATCAATCCATCTACTAGTAGAAAAGGTTACTTATTGGTATCTTTTCCTGATCAGCAAGATATCAAGTTTATGTTAAGGTTTTCTCCTTTCCAAATTCATTGGATATTACAACTCTGTTTATAATTTTCATAACAGAGGTTTTCAAGGAGTGTATGAAATGTATATATATAGGTGTATATATATCGGGATTTAATGAAGTATCTTGTAACTTCATTATTTATAATGATATTTCAAGGATTGAATCTATTCAAATCTTATCTTGTAGTCTCATCTATGTGATGAACTTTTGAAACGGATTATACCTTGAATGGTGGTAGTTCAAGTAGTATTCGGAAAAGATATAAGTATATTGGAGTATCTTGTAACTTCATCTTTTCAACTTATATCTGGTTAATGATTTTCTTATGCATGACAAATATTTTCAGAAAAACGTTGAGACAAGGTTAGATTTATGAGATCACCTTGCAACGATATTTTTATACAGTTATAAACTGGAACTCTGTGTACATTATACATGTGGGAGGATTTCAAAGATTTTGAGTAGTATATATGTATATATACTGAATATTTTGTGACTTGTCGCGTTAAGATATCAACTTGGTTCAATTCTTCTTGACCAAGACTTTCATGAGTACTATGAGAATGCTCATATATTGTTAATTATTATACATATTATTTTGGTGGGCTTGTTGCTCACCCTTGTTTTCTTCTTTCATCACACAACAACAGATAGACAAGATGAACAGGACCAAGCTCCCAATTCATGAGCAGATAGGAAACGTTCTGCAGTTTCCTATAGGCGTTGATGCCGTTATAGCTGAGGTAGGAACTACCAATAGGCTAGGATTTCAATTTTTGATGTACCAGACTTATGTATACATATGAATTGTAATAATGGCAAGGAATATGTAAATTTATTCAGAAACCCTTTTAAGGTGTAATGGTTTATAATTGTGGAATTAAATGACTTGTGTTATTTTTGGATATTCATCTCTGAGACTATAACTTGTGGTGTGTGTGTATAGTGGGGTCACAGTACGCAGTAGTTGGTTGATTATTAAGATTAAGTATTATTAAGGGAAATGGAACTCGTGACAACCCGGATCCATGACCCCGGATTTGGGGGTGTTACAGAAATGGTATCAGAGCTAAGCGTTATAAATCTCAGAGATGATGTGGCGTTAAGATAATAACGTAGTACTGACAGTGAAAACCCTTATGGGAACCCTTATAAATATTGTGATAGAAGCGTAGTTCGTTATCATATATGGTAGCGGGACTCCGAACCCTGAGGTTGAGGAGCAACAGCGTGATGATGTTTTATTACTTATTGGAGATCAGATTGTGGATCCGATAGAATGTCCTAATGAGGGACCAAATGATGTTCATATTGAGGATGTAGCGGTTGAGGATGTTATCCTAGAAGGGATTGTTGCTGAGTAGGATCCCGTAGAGGATCCTGACAAGAATGAATAAAGGACCACTGAGGAATTGATGATCATAGTTAGGGCGACTACCAGAGGTAGGATTGGCCGGTCACTACCGGAGGTTCGTTCAAGTTTATAAAGATAGTAGCCCCTTTAACGTGGCTTACTCGTAAGATTGAGAAGTTCGAATGGACAGAGAAATGCGAGAACAGCTTTTAAGAACTAAAGAAAAGGTTGGTGACGACCCCTATGTTGGCGTTGCCGGATGGAAAAAGGAGATTTCGTGATGTGTAGTGACGCTTCGCATAAGGAATTAGGGTGCTTCTTATACAGCACAGCAAGGTAATCGCGTACGCGTCAAGACAATTAAGGGAATATAAAATTCGATATCCCCACCCATGAGCTTGGGCTCGTGGCAATAGTTTTGCCCTAAAGATTGGAGGCACTACTTGTATGGAGAGAAGTGCGAGATTTACACAAGCCATAAGTGCTCTAGTGCATTTTCACTCAGAAAGAGCTCAACATGCGCCAGATGAGGTGGTTAGAGTTAATCAAGGATTACGATTATGAGATTCTTTATAATCCAGGGAAAGCCAAAATGGTGGCTAATGCCCTTAGTATAAAGGAGAGACTCAAGATGAAAATGTCTTTGGGAGAGTTGATAAGAGATTTTGAGAAAATGGAAATAGAAGTGAAGGTAACCGAAGCCGGTACCGAAACGCTGTTTGAGATTGCAATACAGCCCGAATTATCGAAAAAGATTTACCCAGTGCGTACCCGAAGGGTAGCGGCTGCCGGTTAACTACGATAAAAAAGGGAAAAGTGATGGCCCTAAATGGCCACCACAGAAAAAAGATGACCCAAAATGCCACATTCAAATTAGGTGTCCCAAAATACTGATCTGATATACATGTAGCATGCTGGTATTTAGAGATAAACATCATATGAATGCGCATCACGAGATATGCACGTATCTTTACTTTTATTTTAGTTGGAAAAATGGAGGAAAAATCATTAAAAAAAGTCAGATACACATTTATGTAATATGTATACGGGGATATGCATTTACATAATACGTATCTTTTATAATTTTTTTTAAAAAAAATAAATGAAGACACCCATTCTTAAAATGCATATCATGGGATACGCATTTTCCAAATGCGTGATTTTTTAAATTTGGTTACTCCTTTTCAAAATGCGTAACTTGTCAATATTTTGGGCCACGTACTTAGAATATGGGTGTTTTGGGCCGTTGATGCTGAAGTATGGGTATTTTGAGCATTTTCTCTATCATGAACTAATACAACACAAATAACATGTTATGTCAAGGAGTATTAAATCTTTTCCGATAAGTCGTCAATAATATAGTTACGCTGGAAATATTCTATGAATATAATACAAAAATAAGTTTATAATGTCACAACATCTATCACTAACTTAAATTTCAATTACCTCAAATAAAAATCAAAACTAATAAAAAATTACGTAATATTATAGTCGCACGTGCTATAGAGCTAGTTGTAAGTAACGAAGTAGTATCAGTGTTGTAAAAGTCGAAAATCAGACATAATATATTAAGCTGCCGTTTTAGGTTTACTCAAAAATCAGGAATTAGTCATAAAAATTGGATGTATTTTAATATTAAAATTTTATTGCTACTCTCTGTCAGCCGGGTACAGTGTGGAAGTTTAAGAGGGGATCTGACGATTATCATTCTTTCCCGGCTGTCATGATGAACAGGTATGCTCGTGCTTGGAATGCATTTATTTGTGCTAATATTCTTCCTCCTTCGCATGCACATTAGGTTACAGTTGAGAGAGCCAGGTTGTTGTGGGGGATTCTGAATGAGGAGTATTATGTGGACCTTGGTGAGTTCAACTACCAAGGGATTTTGAAGTTTTTGAGGGGGAAGTCACAATACAATATCCCGTATGCCTCTATTGTCACTAAGTTGTGTAAGGCAGTTGGAGTCTAGTGGCCTTCTTATGAGCAGTTGCAGATGCCGGCCGCTCCTATTGATTCAGCGACGATGAATGCGATGCAGGAGTGGACGGGTGGAGAGCCCGAGTCACATAGTTTGGGATATCACCTCCCAGGAGGACGTCCAGCAGCTGGTGCTACCATGGCTAAGTCAATTCAAGCTCATGGGGAGGCAGGTTCTTCGAGAGGCCAGGGAGAAGTTGGTTCGGGATTGGCTGATGTCCAGTACAGGAGGCTTTCTAGGAGGATGGATGTGATATATGAGTCGCAATAGTAGTTTTGCGCAGGAGCTCACCCTAGCACTTGGGACTGTATTCAGAGGATGTGATATATGAGTCACATAGTTTGGGATATCACCTCCTAGGAGGACGTCCAGCAGCTGGTGCTACCATGGCTAAGTCTATTCAAGCTCATGGGGAGGCAGGTTCTTCGAGAGGCCAGGGAGAAGTTGGTTCGGGATTGGCTGATGTCCAGTACAGGAGGCTTTCTAGGAGGATGGATGTGATATATGAGTCGCATAGTAGTTTTGCGCAGGAGCTCACCCTAGCACTTGGGACTTGCATTCAGAGGCCTTGGAGCTGACATCCAGTGGCCCATTTTTTGGTGAGGATTCTGCTTATCCACCTCCTGACACTCCACCCTCTGAGGGTGATGATGATGATGATGATTCTTTTGAGTAGGTATACCCTGTGTTCCTTTCTATTACCTTCACTGGGGATAGTTGTTATTCCCAGTGAACTAACAATGAGTTTTACAGAAGGGGGTTGAATGTAAAACTCAAAACTTTTTCAAGTTTTGAGCAGTTTCTAGTCTATGTGTTTTGATGAGCAAGTGTGTGTGAATTGCTTTGAGCTAATGCAGACAGATATATATTCAAACACAAATGTAAAGAACACAACAGACTTAAAAACTTTTCTGGTGAATTTGTTGTTCCACCAGAGATGTGTTATTTCAGAAAATCTGTGATTCAAAGAATTAAATCACAGCTGCTTCCTAGTACAAACTAGATGATTTTCTCTCTGGATTTTTCTAAACAGCTCTAGAAAATTCACATCTAATTACTAGCTGCTACTTGGTTTATATATCACCAAGTTTACAAGTGAAGACAAAACTGTAAAATATAATTAAAAGGTTCTTCACATATTTCTTCTTCATTTCTCTATCCAATGCAAGTTTAGGTTTGGCTGTGAATCTTTGAATACTTCCTTATTTGCACCAGAATGAAATGCTGCATTTTCTTGATTCCTCCTAGAGGCTGCCACATTCCAGTTTGTCTCTGTCAACCCATGTGCCTCTGTCAGCTTATGAATTGTCACTATCAACTGCTATTGAACTAAGCATCCGTTGAAGCTTTTCATCCGTTGATGCTTTATCCGTTGAAGATTTATCCGTTGATGCATTAGCAGTTGAAGCTTATCTGTTGACGTACTTATCCGTTGATGGATCTTATATGTTGAAGCTTTAGAGACATCCAGTTGAAGCTTTGTTTCTTATCCGTTGAAGGTCTTTAATATCAGTTGATACTTTTTCACTTATACAAAATTACAAGGCATGAAATATTTACAATTAGCCCTCCTATTTGCATATCCACTAGTAGTCAACATGACTGATAATTTCCCACAACATCTAAGAAGTACAACTTAAATACAGAGACTGAAATGTGCTACAATACTAAACTTATTTCTAAGTGAAGCTACTCCTTCAACGGATAGCCAAGATGGTCTTATCCGTTGAGGCTACAAACACTAGATTTCTACTTAAGTGTTTGTTTAACTTATCATCAAACTAATATACATATTCCTAACAATCTCCCCCTATTTATGTCTACTAGAATTGTAGGCATAAATTTGGGTTTAACTTGATGATAACAAAATACTTAATAAACATATGAACTGTAATAAAGCAGAAATTTCAAAAGTGCTGCAAAAATGTGTATGCTGAGACGGAATTGAAGAATTACATTGTTTCCAAGGGTGCTCCTTTAACCTGAGCAGATTAATTTTTTTTCCTTTGACCCCTTGTTTTCTTTCCTAGCCTCCTGTCATTCTCCTCCATTTGGAGTTGGAGTTGTCTGTAGAACTCAGCTTCATCTTCTTCATTGATGTCCAACTTAGATTGCATATCCTTGAGAGTTTCATTACTGGCAATCTTGAGCTGATCTTCAAGTCTGAAAAATCTTCTGACTCCTTTATTGTCTCTGAACTCCATCAACCATGAGGTGATTTGTGAACTGTAATTCCTCTTTCTTGGATGAGTAATGTTCTAGGCAAGGCATTGGGCTCCCACCAAGTCTTCCTTATGCTGGCAATCTTGTTGAGAATCTCAGTCTTGGCAGTCCTGGTAAAGCCAGAATCCCTTTTTATGGCTGAGTAGACTCTAACCATGGTAGAGTAGCCTTCATTCAGAATCCTGTAGAGAGGCCAAGTCCTTTCCCCACTTCCTTTGTATTTGAACACTAGTCTTTCTGGAAGCTGTCTGTAGGCATCTATTCCCCTTACTTCCTCCAGCTCATCCAGATAGAGTTCAATGTCTGAAAATTCCCTTATGTCACAAATGTGAACATAATCATCCTTAGAGGATTGTGGCTTAGAATTAGGCTTCTGAGTGAATTTGATTGAGGTTAGAGGAGGTGTTGATTTGATTTTCCTTTCTGTTTCTTTGATGGTGGAGAAGTGGTTAAGAAGGTGGGCAATTTGATGGTGTCCCAATCAATTGGTTCCTCATTAGGAGTGATTGTTTCACCATGGTGTTTATGAAGGGGTCAGGCACAATGGGTTCAGGAATAGAAGGTAGTGGTTTGGATTTTGATTGGGTTTCTTCAGTCTCATCTACCTTCTTTCTTTTTGCATTGGCCTTCTTTCTGTTCCCTTTCTGCCATTCCTTTCTTTCCTTACTTTTTTCTTCCACATCATCACTAATCATGTCCCCCATACCTACATCTTCACTCTTGTCTTCAATTTCTTTCTTTTCTTCAGCTTGACTTGACTTTAGCTATTTTTCAAGCTTTGCTTGTGCTCTTTTGTCAGCCTTTAGCTTTTTAGCTTCTTCCTTCAACCTTCTGGCTTCTTCCCTCTTGGCTATTGAGAATTTGGGATGTCCTTGTATCACACAGATACTCTTTCCCTCTCTAAAGATAATAGCCATGTTCATCCTTTCAACCACATCCTTGGTCTCCTTGTGCTTCATGATATTACCACCCAAAATCTTGTCTTCATCAGGCTTTGGAAGAGGAAAGTCCACTTCTTTCAGCTGAGCAAGGCTTAGAGGGTTCTTTGTAGAGTCCTTATTGGATCTGTTGTTGGGCTTGAGAACCATAGGTTTCAGATTCTTGGAAGAAGTCTCTCCAACCTTATTCCTCCTAACTGGCTTGAGCTCCATAATGATTGGCTCCACCTTTGTGCTATGCTTCACAGATTGTGATTTAGAAGTTGTAGAACCAAAGATTTGTTGCATCCTTTCATCAATTTTCTTCCTTTGCTCTTTGACTTTCATCTCAGCTGCTGCTATCTGGATTAGATCAATTCCATCAAGCTTTCCTTTGATTTGAAGAGTTGGAGAAGTGGTGATGGCAGGAACTAGCACTTTAGATATTTGAACTGTTGTTGATGGCTCTCCTTCCCCTTCCCTTTTATTCTCCCCCTTTTTGTTATCATCAAGGATAGGGGTCAAGCCTTGTGCTTTTGCCAGCTGCATTAGTAGATTTGTCTGAGATTGTTGATTCTGAAGAATGGTGACCATAGAGTCTTCAATGATTTGAACTCTGTTTTCCAACCTGGCCAGCCTCTTGTCAGCATCAGATTCTCTCCTCAATCTCACCAACAAATCTTGCATAGTACCATAAGGCATAACTGAATCCAACTTCTCAGCATTGTAGGATTTCAGATCAGCAATATCCTGCTTGAGTTCATCCACACTTAAATTCTGTCTGATATGCTGCAACTACAAGAGATGCAGAGAGTCTAGATGAGCTTGAAGAATAGCCTTTGTACCAGCATCTGTAGTCTCCTGAAGGGCCTTTTGAATAGTCATTACTTGCTTGACCAAAGCTACACCAAACTGTCCTGGTGTAGATTCCTTTGCCCATGCCCATTCAGGTAGATTTGGAACAGAACTTGGGCCTGCATCTCCCCCTAAGTTCATGCTCCCATCCAAAGAATTAGAGTCATCATCATTAGAATTTGCTTCCAAATTCTTCAGATGGCTCACCAGCTTGAGAAGGCAGTCTATTAACAGCAGCTTTATCTCTTAGAAGAGATTCTGAAGTGTGTACTAATGTTCAAAGTCTGCTCTGCCTCCACATTGCCCTGAGCAGCCAAGCAGTTGATAGGCTGAAACAGGATGAGTAAAAGTGTCAGCATCCAAGGAAATGTTATCAATTTCAGCTTTGTAATGTTGCTGAAATTGTCTTCCCTTTTCAGCATCATTCACAATCATTGACTCACTAGGAATGGTTGGATCCACCCTTATAGCTTTTGTACCTGCTTTTCTCTCAATTTCTCTATATTCTTGCATCAGGGGCTCCCCCTGGCTCACACACACCCTCACACCCTCACCCTCACCTACTAAGGTGGCACTCCCCTCACTTACTTTTGCCATGCTGGAAGAAGTAGCATGCATATTTTGACTCTCAACCTCTCCTTTTGCCTGGGAGCAACCCAGCCTCTCACTCAAATTATCACTCCCTTCCCTCAATCCTAGAAGTGATTGCACAGTAACCATGTCTTCTACACTTGGAATTGAATAATTTATGTGGGTAGAGACCATCAACGGATAGGGAGTATCCGTTGAAGTGGAAACTGATGATATCAACGGATAACTGCTGTTAAGCTTATTCATCGAAGAACAACCACTTGTCAACGGATGAGAGATATCCCTTGAAGAAGGAAAAGATGTAGATATTGAAAGTGACATAATTTTTGAATCTGTGTGAATTGATTTTAAGTGAGGTGACACAGATTCTTCAACTAAGTCTGAAAGAATTGGCTGATGATCCAACAAGTCATCTAACAGATGATAATCACCAGGATTTGAGTGGGGCTCCTCCCTGAGTTTTAAAGAGGGAGAATCAGGAATTCATGTGAATATCATATCCAAATCCAGAGAGGGTGATGGAGAATTTGGTGATTGATGTGTGTCTATTATGAGAGAATGGGGCTGTGACTCCACATTTGCTGGAGCCACATCAAGCTGAATTTGAGAAGGCAAAGATACAGGTGGATGTATCTGTGCAGTGTGTGCCCCCTGTGTGGAAACTAGGGTTTTAGCCTTCTTTCTTCTTTAAAAAGCTTCGACAGGTGAATGTGTGGCTTAAGTGTCCCTCCCTCTTTTGTTCTGTGTCCCTGGTTGGGGACTATTTTCAATAGCTGCATCCTTTTGGGAGGATGCAACTAGGAATGTGTTTGACTCCTTTTGAACCACCACAGCCTTTTGAGAGACTGTGGCTTGGCTGGTTAGGGTACCACTCACCTCTCCCACCTTATCCTGGGGGGTTTTCTTGATGTTCACCCCTCCCCTCACCACTCACACCCTGTTCACTCCCTTTAGGGTTTTTGGTAGTTGTTACAACTGTTGTCTTTTGAGAAACAACAGAGGTGGTTTTCTTTGACTTGTGTTTTGGAATTTTAGTTTTGGTGGCTTTGGTAGGAATTTGTTGGGACAAAAACACAGATTCCATGGCCACACTAGAAGGCAAAGAAACAATGGGGTTGGAAAAAGTAGGAGTTGCAGAAGTATTTACTTCACTTACCTGAGGTGCATTCATTATTGGTAAATATACCAATGTCACCTGGCTGTTGAGGTTGATTCTCAAAAGGTCTGCAAGGACCCTTTTCTCTTGTGCCCAGCATTTTAGTTTATTGCTCTCATTAGTTATGACTAAACCTTCAGCAACATGGTTAGCCAATAACATAAAGAATCTAGCACAATAGATGTTCTGAGGTCTATTAGCTTTGTTACCTAACCTGGAACCTAATTCTAGCATGACATAGTTGCTAAAATTAAAGTACCTATCAGAATCTAGCATGTAGAGCATATTAACAAGAGATGAAGTTATGGCATCAAAATTGCTAATCTTCCCAGAGAAAACCTTGATAAAGGCATCTTCAAGAAAACTCCATTCTTTTCTAAGGCCCTTTCTTCTAATGCTTCCTAAACTAGCAAAATTAAAAGAATAGCCTATGGAATCTAACATAGCAGATACATCTTTATCAGTGTGTGGTGTCATGGCATTATTCTCAGGCAACTTAAAGCAAGACTGTATATCATCACAGTTAATGCAATAATCCTTACCTTTGAGAGAGAAAGCAATGGTCATATCTGTGGAGTTCAACTCTGCAGTTGTCCAAATTTCCTCAATTACCTCACAGTAGATGGTTGGAGCTTCCAGCATTGCATAGCTTAGTTTGCAGTTTTTGATGAAGTCCATCATCTTGTGATAATCGGAGTGGGATTCATTATTTTCAACCAAGGGTACGAAATTGTTCTTTTCGTAAACAAATCCAGACTGAGACATAATTTTGACTACTGGTGCCATTGTTGTGAGTAGAGGTTGCAGAGAAAAACTTGAGAGTTTTGGGAGAGAAAGAGAGTAAAATTTGCAAGAAAGCGTAAAGTGAAAATAAGAATTCAATGGGATTTTATACTTTCTTGAATTAACTCGTAAATGAAATGATTAAATGATACTTTTAAATAAATTACAGCCGTTTGAGAATAAAGAAAACTATAGAAATTCTGAAAAACTGCCTTTAATACAAATACATAAATCTGTATATATATGTATCAACGGGTAAGTAAAAGAATCAACGGCTGTGACTCACTTAAAGTAACTGATGTGACACTTCAACGGATGAGGTAAATAGTTATCTGTTGAAGATTAACACAGTTTTTATCCGTTGAAGGATAAAATTACCAAAAATGTATTTGTCTTTCAACGGATAATGAACATCCGTTGATAGAAATTTTTTGGCTTTCAACGGATAGGGAATATCCATTGATAGAATAATCTTTTCTTAAAACCAACTTTGTTCTTGCACCAAATTCATTTTGCTTCAAAGCAGATTATAATGAGGACATAAATTTATGAATAATTAAGCATACCTAGCTCACTTACTAATCTTGTGAATGTTGATTCATCAAATGGCTTGGTAAATATGTCTGCAATCTGCTTTTCACTTGGAAAAAAATGAAGTTCCACTGTACCTTTCATCACATGTTCCCTTATGAAGTGGTACTTGATGTCAATGTGCTTGGTTCTTGAGTGCTGCACTGGATTTTTAGTAATGGCAATGGCACTTGTGTTGTCACAGAATATAGGAATTTTGTCAACAGTTAGTCCATAGTCAAATAGTTGATTCCTCATCCACAGTATCTGTGCACAACAACTACAAGCAGCAATGTACTCAGCTTCAACTATTGATGTAGAAACAGAATTTTGCTTCTTGCTGAACCATGACACAAGCTTATTCCCTAGAAATTGACAGGTGCCAGTTGTGCTTTTCCTGTCTATTTTGCAACCTGCATAATCTGCATCTGAGTAGCCAATTAGATCAAAACCAGACTCTCTAGGGTACCAAATTCCTAGATTTGGAGTCCCTTTGAAATATCTGAAAATTCTTTTAATGGCCACTAAGTGAGATTCTTTAGGCTCAGCTTGAAATCTAGCACAGAGACATGTAGAAAACATTATATCAGGTCTACTAGCAGTTAAATATAAAAGTGAGCCAACCATGCCTCTGTAACTTGAAATGTCCACAGACTTTTCTGCCTTGTTTAATTCAAGCTTGGTGGCAGTGGCCATGGGAGTTTTTGCAGATGAACAGTCCATTAAGTCAAACTTCTTTAAAAGATCATAAATATATTTAGTTTGACTAATGAAAATTCCACCACTAACTTGTTTAACTTGTAAGCCAAGAAAATGAGTTAGCTCTCCCATCATGCTCATTTCATATTTAATTTGCATTAACTTAGCAAACTTTTTACAAAGCGTATCATCTGTAGATCCAAATATAATATCATCTACATAAATTTGAACAAGTATTGTAGAGCCATTAACATTTCTAAAGAAAAGAGTTTTGTCAACTGTACCTCTTGTGAAGTGATTATCTAGAAGAAATTTTGACAAAGTCTCATACCAGGCTCTAGGTGCTTGCTTTAGTTCATAGAGTGCTTTCAACAGATAATACACATAGTTTGGAAAATTTGGATCTTCAAATCCCGGAGGTTGGCTTACATAAACTTCTTCCTCCAATTCCCCATTTAGAAATGCACTCTTGACATCTATTTGATAGACCTTAAAATTGGCATGGGCTGTATAGGCTAGAAAGATTCTGATGGCTTCAAGTCTGGCAACTGGAGCAAATGTCTCATCAAAATCTATTCCCTCTTGTTGAGAATAGCCTTTAGCAACCAATCTGGCTTTATTCCTTATGACAATGCCATTTTCATCCATCTTGTTTCCGAATACCCATTTTGTGTCAATAGAACTCTTGTTCTTTGGTTTGGGTACCAGCTTCCATACTTTGTTCCTCTCAAATTGGTTTAGTTCCTCTTGCATTGCTAAAATCCAATCTGGATCCAATAGAGCTTCTTCCATTCTCTTAGGTTTCTCCTGTGACAGAATGCTACTATACAGACATTCATCTTGAGTAGCCCTTCTAGTTTGCACTTTAGATGTAGCATCACCAATGATCAGTTCAAAAGGGTGATCCTTGGTCCATTTCCTTTGAGGTGGTAGATTGGCTCTAGATGAGGTTGCCTCAGTATTGTCATGATGTGAGATAGAATGTTGATTGGTTGAGACTCCCCCTGAGTTGCTGATCCTTTGAAAGGAGTTGGGAGTTCTATCAACTATTGAAGTGAATTGATTATCCGTTGACAGACTATGATCAACGGATGCTTCATTATGAACTTCAACGGATGATGCACTTTGTCTTTCAACGGATGCTGCATTGCTTCCATCAACGGAAGCTGAATTAAGACTTTCAACGGATGCAGCATTCTGTGCATTATCCAAAGGCAGATTTTGTATTCTTCTCGAGATGCCTTCTTCATCATTCTCATCTTCACTATCGGGAGAGAGAGGGAGAGGAAGAAGATGGAGGCTAGGGTTTTCACAAAACCAAAATTATGTGTGTAATTGAATGAGCCATCCATATCATTCTATTTATAGGGCTCTCATAGGGTTTTATAATATATCTTATATATATTAACCCCCACATTTTATCTTCATAAAATGCTTTAATAATAATTAAAACTAATTTAATCATTATTTCTTTTTCTTAACTATTTAGAAAATAATTATCTCTCTCATTATTTCAACAAAGAAAATATTCTTTTATGGTGTGACCCTGTAGGTTCAATATTATGCCGTTAGTAGAAATAAATAATAATAAACTTTTATTAATTAGTTACATGAATACTAAAATTCACTAAATATTAACTGATTAATTATATTTATTCTACATCGTGAGTGATGCTTCTCAACATATCGCGACTATCCGGATAATATGAATTCACTGCTTAGAATATCAAGAACCTGTCAGTGACTAGTTACCGTACAATGAATTCCTTCTACCCTTATAATATCCCGAATAAATACAAGGCATGGATCTCGTGTCAAGCCTATCAAATTTAATCATATGATTTCTTATTCATAATGTAAAGTTCATATTTATGCAAATTAGAAACTCCTTTCTAATTTCATACACTCTGGCCAGAGATTCCAGAACTCGCATAATAAGAATAACATAGGATATTCTCTTCCTATACTCGAAGGGGTAGATCCTCTATTGACATTAACTATCTCTATACACAAATCCCTATGCCCAGAATAGACCTAATGGATGTCCTTGAGACTAAGGACTAAACCAAAGCACAGTTCATTATATAAGATACCTTTAACGATCTCAAGTCTAAGGACACTTGTACAACTATCACTCAGTGAATAACTATTGACACGTGAGTAATCTCCATTAGTTGTTCAACTTATCAAGTCATGTTCAGTGAACTTATTCCCTAATAAGCACCTACATACTAGCTATAGTGTCACCACACAAATGCCTATGAGAACATCACATATATCTCAATGTTGTCAAATTTGAGTCCTTCATGATGTCCCTCATTTTTTAGTCCATCAATCTTTTTATCATCAAACACAACATGCACAGATTCCATGACAATGTTGGTTCTTAGATTGTAGACCCTATATGATTTTCCAGCAGAATAACCAACAAATATTCCTTCATCAGCCTTTGCATCAAACTTTCCTTTATGATCAGGTTGATTCCTTAGAATGTAGCATTTGCAACCAAAGACATGCAGAAAGTTTAAAGTTGGTTTTCTTCTCTTGAACAATTGATATGGAGTCATGCCTTTTGCCTGATTAATTAGAGAAATATTCTGAGTGTAACATGCACAGTTAACAGCCTCAGACCAAAAGTATGTTGGGAGTTTTGACTCTTCAAGCATTGTTCTTGCAGCTTCAATTAGTGATCTGTTTTTCCTTTCCACCACACCATTTTGTTGTGGAGTCCTTGGAGCTGAGAACTCATGCATGATCCCATTTTCTTCACAGAACAACTTTATGGTTGAATTCTTGAACTCAGTTCCATTGTCACTCCTAATATTCCTTACTTTGAAATCAGGATGATTGTTGACTTGCTTGATATGATTGATAATGATTTCACTAGCTTCATCCTTTGATCCAAGAAAATGAACCCATGAAAACTTTTAGAAATCATCTACAATCACTAGGCAATATCTTTTCCTTGAAATTGACAATACATTGACTGGTCCAAAAAGATCCATGTGAAGCAGTTGTAATGGTTCATCAATTGCAGATTCAAGCTTCTTGCTGAATGATACTTTCTTTTGCTTTCCTTTATGAAAAGCATCACACAGCCCATCCCTTGTGAATTCTACTAGAGGCAATCCTCTAACTAAGTCCTTTTTGACTAGATCATTCATTGTTATGAAATTCAAATGGGACAACTTCTTGTGCCATAGCCAACTTTCAACTGGACTTGCTTTGCTGAAAAGACAAGTAATTGATTCTGCATCTGTAGAGTTGAAGTTAGCTAAATACACATTCCCTTTTCTAACTCTAGTTAGAACCACTTTGTTGTCCTTCTTATTTGTGACAACACAGGCTTCAGAATTGAAGGAAACAGTATTCCCTCTGTCACATAGTTGACTGATGCTCAATAAATTGTGTTTGAGACCATCAACTAATGCAACTTCATCAATGATGACATTTTCTTTTGAAATCAAGCCATATCCCATAGTGAACCCTTTGCTGTCATCTCCAAAGGTTATGCTAGGGCCATCTCTCTCCTTAAACTCTGTGAGCAGGGTGAAATCTCCTGTCATGTGTCTTGAACAACCACTGTCCAAGTACCATAGATTCCTTCTTTTTCCCTGCAAACAACAAAATCAATCAAGTTGATTTTGGTACCCAAGTTTCCTTGGGTCCAGCCTTGTTAGACTTTTTCCTAGACTTCATTCCTCCTGCATCTTTTGACTTAGGTAACTTTGGGTCAACCTTGATCTCAGATGTAGTTGGTTGAAGAGTAGGGTTAGTCACAGAATCATTTAGCACATTTGATTGAATTTGATAAGGCATGGATTGTGCAAACATATTATTCCACATAGGCATGTTGTATGGCATCTGAGGCATACTGAATGCAGTAAAATAAGGATTATTAACATATGGCATGTTTGCAAAATGTGCATGAGAATTCTGATGAGACATAACAGGCATAGCATGTAGAGGTGACATAGACATGTTAGGCATGGAGGGAGTTAAAGGCATGGGAGCATTCTTAACAGATTTGCAGTTATCAGATAGATGATTAATACTTTTACAATGCACACAGCTTTTTCTAGGAGCATACTTATCAGGTGTGTAATTGTTGTGTTTATTAATCCCTACCTTCCCATTTCTATTAGATTTTCTTTTAGTTTCCTTTTTATCCTCAACCAATTTAAGCCTATTTTTCAGCTGATCTAAAGTCATGTGTCCTATGTTCACCTTACTGGCATCTTTGGATGTGCTAGCTCCTTCTTTGACAAAGTTCTTGAAAGTTGAACCATCCTTCTTATTGAAATTTTTCTTTTTAGAATCACTTGCCTGTTTTTATTGATGAGCCTTCAATGGATGCTCTTTTTCTTCCTTCAACGGATAACTTTCATCATCCGTTGATTCCACATCCGTTGATAATTCATCAATTAATTCTAACTCCTTTTTGTTTTTCTTCCAGGCATTCTCACAGAATGATTCAATTCCCTGAACCTTGGCAATCTGAACACTAACATCCCTAGATGTTTTCCAGGCCTTGATTACCTCTTGCTCACTTTCTAACTGTTTAGAAAGAATTTCTACTTTCTTAACAGCTTCTTCTAGTTCACTCTCAACAATCAAGCATTTAAGTTTAATCTTTTCAAGCTCAATTACCTGATCCTCTAACACAACATTCCTATCACTTAAAAACACATTATTCTCTTTGATCCTTGTGTTTTCTTTAGCTAGTGATTTAAGGGAAACACGCAAATGATATAATTCATTGGACATATCATTTATGGCTTCATTACATTCATTTTTAGAAAGCTGAGAGAGGTCAGTAGTAATTACCTGGTTGCTTGATGAACTAGTTTCATTTTCATCAGAATTAGCCATCAGGGCTAGGTTGACATATTTCATATCATCATCTTCATTGGCTCCATCTGCTGCCCAGTCATCTTGAGTGAGAAAAGTTCTTTCCTTTTGTTTGAGCAAATCAAAATACTTCTTTTTGTAATCAACTTGCTCAAATTTCTTCTTATCAGAGGTTGGCTTTCTGCACTCATTTGCAAAGTGTCCACTAATGCCACAGTTATAACATTTGAACTTAGATTTGTCCACCATGTTTTTGTTTGACTTAATGAATTTTGCATTTTTCCTGAATTTCATCTTTGCAAACCTCCTGGACAGAAAAGTCAGATGTTCATCAACATCATCAGAGTCATCTTGACTAGAATTGTCTTCATCTTCAGCTACTTGCTCTTTTCCCTTGCTTGATTCTGATTTGCTTGTGCCAATTTTGAGACTTGGCATTGTCTTCTCCTCATTCCTGGCTTCAATCTTCTCATTGTCAGCTACAAGTGCAACTGATCCTCCTTTTCTCTTTCCTTTTTCCAACAGCTCATCTTGCTCCATCTCAAGTTCATAAGTCTTCGAAATTCCATATAGTCTTTCAAGTGTGAAGGTATTATAATCTTGAGAATTTCTTAGAGAAACAGTCATAGGCTTCCATTCCTTTGGTAGAGACCTCAGAAATTTTAAGTTGGAATCCTTGACTTGGTACACTCTACCATACAGCTTCAATCCATTTAACAGTTTTTGAAATCTGTTGAAGATATCATTTAATGATTCTCCTTCTTCAAAGTGAAAATATTCATATTGTTGAATAAGAAGCTGCATCTTATTTTCTCTAACCTGCTCAGTACCTTCACAGATGATTTGCACAGTATCCCAAACTTCCTTTGCAGTTTGGCAATTGATGACATTGTCAAACATATCTTGGTCTAAACCATTAAACAGAATGTTCATGGCTTTCTTGTCCTTGCGAATTTCTTCCATGTCTTCAATAGTCCATTCTGCTTTTGGCTTGGGAATGTACTGTCCAACAGCAACTGTTGCAGTAGCAGCTGTGGCTACTTTGTGAGGAATGTGAGGACCATTTTCAATGCAGTTGATGTAGCTTTGATCCTGAGACAGTAGATGTAAATGCATCTTCACTTTCCAGTGATGATAGTTATCTCTTTCCAGGACTGAAATCTTTATACCAATATCATTCCTACTCATGTTGGTAGCAGGAGGATTCTTTTGTGCACTCATGATGTTAGCAGAATAGATCTTTAAATTCTTTGTATGTTAAGAGCTTGCTCTGATACCAATTGTTATTCCCAGTGAACTAACAATGAGATTTACAGAAGGGGGGTTGAATGTAAATCTCAAAACTTTTTGAAGCTTTGAGCAGTTTCTAGTCTATGTGTTTTGATGAGCAAGTGTGTGTGAATTACTTTGAGCTAATGCAGACAGATATATATTCAAACACAAATGTAAAGAACACAACAGACTTAAAAACTTTTCTGGTGGATTTGTTGTTCCACCAGAGATGTGTTATTTCAGAAAATCTGTGATTCAAAAAATTAAATCACAGCTGCTTCCTAGTACAAACTAGATGATTTTCTCTCTGGATTTTTCTAAACAGCTCTGGAAAATTCACATCTAATTACTAGCTGCTACTTGGTTTATATATCACCAAGTTTACAAGTGAAGACAAAACTGTAAAATACAATTAAAAGACTCTTCACATGTTTCTTCTTCATTTCTCTATCCAATGCAATTTAGGTTTAGCTGTGAATCTTTGAATACTTCCTTGTTAGCACCAGAATGAAAATGCTGCATTTTCTTGATTCCTCCTAGAGGCTGCCACATTCCAGTTTGTCTCTGCCAACCCATGTGCCTCTGTCAGCTTATGAATTGTCACTATCAACTGCTATTGAACTAAGCATCCGTTGAAGCTTTCATCCGTTAATGCTTTATCCGTTGAAGCTTTATCCGTTGATGCATTAGCAGTTGAAGCTTTATCCGTTGACGCAGTTATCCGTTGATGGATCTTATCTGTTGAAGCTTTAGAGACATCCGTTGAAGCTTTGTTTCTTATCCGTTGAAGGTCTTTAATATCAGTTGATACTTTTTCACTTATACAAAATTATAAGGCATGAAATATTTACAATTAGCCCTCCTATTTGCATATCCACTAGTAGTCAACATGACTGAGAATTTCCTACAACATCTAAGAAGTACAACTTAAATACAGAGACTAAAATGTGCTACAATACTAAACTTATTTCTAAGTGAAGCTACTCCTTCAACGGATAGCCAAAATGGTCTTATCCGTTGAGGCTACAAACACTAGATTTCTACTTAAGTGTTTTGTTTAACTTATCATCAAACTAATACACATATTCCTAACACATATGAACTTGAAAGCGAACTTTAGTTTGGGTCTAGCTAGCTAGTAGTAATATATCTAGTTATCTGGCAGGTGTTATTTGTGGTAGTTTTGACTAGCTAATACTTAATTATGATACTCATTAATGATGTAAATTATGGTTTCCATTTTAAATATGGATAGATTGTGGTTTGGTTATGAAAGTTGAAGTTCTGCTATCATTACAATGTGTTTTTTTTATCTGTTCTTGGCTTTTATTTAATTGTTTTTGTGGCTTGGCTTTGTGTTTGGTTATTTTTAGTAGTTTTTTGGGTAGATATATTAATGAGCAAAACAGGTGTATGTGTATCACAAAGGCATTAGTTTGTATAAAACAAATGATGTCCAAACAAATCTAATACATCAGTTTCTGAAGAATAATTGATGTTAATGTTATAATGATACATCAGTTAAAAATAAAATAACTAATGTCTATATAAGTATTTGACATCTTCTTAAAAAATAGACTGATGTCTATTGATATATTTGACATCGTTTTGAAAAACCAGATAGATGTTTGATATGTATTTGACATCATTTTGAAAAAAAGGACTGATGTATGTATAGACATTTGACATCGTTTCAAAAAAGCAAACCGATGTCTATTAGATCATTTAACATCAGTTCAAAATAGATGTTAAAGGGGGGTCCCTTTCTCTACACGTACAAAGACATTGGTTGGAAAACACTTAGATATCGGGTAAAAACCGATGTCTATGCCACTTTTTCTTGTAGTGAATCATGGATTTCCTTTACTCCAACTGTTATGCAGAGTCTATGTGATGCAATCATCATTATGTCACATAGATTATTGTTATCAAGGTCTTGTATAAATGTTTTTATCGTAAATAACTTGTCTTAACCCTGTTATGGCGTTATCTAGTTCATCGTAGATAAATTATCCAACCATCTTATATGTCTTGCCATGATGTTAATTTTGTCGAGTGTTGGGATTTGCATAATTATGATATTCGGGTCGTCATATTGTAACATTTGTAAAATAAGCTATGTAGTGAATTGCTTTGCTTTTGTGACGATGTTAGTAGTAGGTTTGTTGAATAAACCTATGTATGTGTGTATACCCTTATGCTCATTATTTGTCACGAACTGTTGTTGTCATACTTGTTGTCGTACTTTGGTAATTGTTGTCATGTTGACAGCTGCAAATTTGTTACTAATAATTGCCCCTAATTTTATTGGGTGGAGATATACAACCAATAAAATTCTTCTTCATAACTTAGACATTGAAGATAATCTTGTCATTGTCGGTTACATGTCCGTACACATCCATTTACTAAAATGGCTTGACAACAGGTTCATGTGTCTCCGTAATTTGGAGTGATTATAGTATAGAAAATAAGAGTGTTAACATGTAAGATATATTGTAACGTGTCTTGTGAGATTAACATGTAATTAGCAGACAAAACGTGTAACTTGTCGTCGTAATATGCCATTTGTAATTGTGATATGTGATTTATCTCGTATAGTTGACAACTTGTAATACGTATTTTATCATATGTAACTTGTCGGGTGTGACTTGTAAAGTGTAAAATGTCAATGAGATGTACAACTTGTAACTGTAATATGTCAAAATGACTAGCAATTCGTAGAAAGTCAACATGACATGTAAATTATAAAACATTGTGTCAATGTGACATGTAAGTTTTCCACGTCATATGTCAATGTGACGTAATTGTAATGTAATAATCGAATCTTGTTGAGTAGATTTGTATGTGGATGTACTTGTGACACATGCAGTACACATCATATGTGTAATGTATGTTGTAATAGATGTATGTCACTTATAGTTTATGTCACACGTATAGTATTAATTATAGGTTGTGTCTTTCGGATGCAATACAGGAGATTTATTATATGTACTTGTAGTTCACGTTATGTAGATCATTATATACGTAGGTGCATGCACACGTTTAAGTTGCTAAAAGGTCTTCCCCTCTTGAAACAAACTTAATTTATCGTAATTGTTTTGTGTTGTAATAACAAATCCCGTTGTCATGAGGCGTTCGTCTTTCTTATTTTTATCATATATATGATATTAGGGTTTCCCCAAATCGTCGTCCGTATGTTGAGGGTGATCAACCCTTTTTGATTCAGTAGTGTCAGGATACTATGCCCCTAGTTATTGTTATTATTATTGTCAATGTAGAGTTTGTCATGCGCGTAGGCAGAGTAAAATAAAACTTTAAATATGAAAAGCATGTTAAGTAGGAAGCGTAAGCAACGAGAAATAACATGCATATTTTATTATACTTACTAGATAAACCATGTAGTTGATAAGCAGGTTGAGCACATAAATTCATATAAGGCATCACGTATATTATTCATGCAAGAAGTACTAACACATTACGCAGGTATCAAGTCAAAACAAAGAAAATGGCATGTTATATATCACATGTATTGACATGATAAATGTATTAAGAATTAAAACATTCAAAAGATAGATAAGAGATTACTTGTGATATAAATTGGGTTCTAACCCCTTGAGATTTGTATACCATCAAGAGTAGCTAGTCTGTATGTATGCCTCTTATCCAGCACTAGTCTCGACTTAGTATAGTCTTCCCTATGTAGCAGCGAACTTGCTCCTCATCCAATGATGTCGTCAATTTAGTAATGTTTTTCTCATGTAATGGCGAATCTGCGTGTGTTGATGTCAACAATGTTTGGGAAGACCCTCATTAGGACAAAATCAATCTCCTGAAACCTCTTGATACATATGTGTTATTGTAACTGTTAGACATCCTCTGTTGGTAGGTTCACATTCGTAGTTTGGACAAGTCACATATTTTATCAACTATGTCCAAATCATTGACATGTTATTCTTTTTTCATTTTCATGTGTTTGTAAGTCATAACATTGTTTAAGTTTGAACTTCATTATAAAAGATGGATGTTGTCATATAGTTGACGTGTAATCAACAATAACATATTCATTGATATGTTGATATCAGTAGGTTGCATATCGTTGGACAAGTAGTCTTTTAGTTATTGTTTCCAACTCATCATGCCGGTGCACTGTGTTACAACATCCATGAATTCTTCCAAGATGTCATCTTTCACAATGGCTGGCTTGAAGACGTGTATGATTGAAATATTGAAAAGGTTGAGATATCTAAATATTTCTCCTAGTTTAGTCAAGATGTTAGCTTGTGCGTTGGACTCACTTGGAACCTGTCGTATGTAGAATGTTTCTGTCAAGTCCTTGACAGATATTGGTGACGTCAACTCAGAAGCTTATGTCCAGTGTTCAACGTGATCAACCATGTTCCTTGAATTCACGTCATCTTGGCAAGTTGTCAAAAAGGTGTGCTTGTGCTCTTTAGTCCAAATGGAACGATGAAGTGTAAATGTACATTATTCATCTAGTATAGTTGCTAATTTCTCTTTTGTGTGTAGGATGTAGTTGAATCAGGCTGAGGTCGTTGGACGCTTCCAGAGATGTCAACGACTTAGTCGTTGATTTTAGCATTGCGTCAGTTTGAATCCGTAAGAGAGCCGATGAAGTTGGACTCCATCTCTGGATGTACACCATATCAGTATGTGGACTTGTCGTCACAATATGCGAATCATTTCATAGAGTCGATGTCTTCCCCTTCTCGTTAATCCCTATAGTAGGGTCTGTAGTCCCTCGTCGACTTCCTACTAGGGTGATAATAATTGTCAGAATCCTCTCGTCTGTCTTCTTCAAGTGTGAGTTGTGTCATTATTTTGGCTTACATGTCGTTTACCATCCTACAGGGGTACCTTGTCAATTCATTATAAAGAGGAGAACCCCTCACTGACCCTAATTGAAAATTTTGATTGTTGTTATACCCAGAATTTTGCCACGACATGACATGATCAACAAAGACGATAACTCGGTTGGTGACGAGACAAGATGGGAAGAAGTGGGACATGATCATGACCAGACAAGATGAGAAGGTGACTGATAATATAAGATGGTGGACTAAGTCATTGATAGACCGATTTTATAAGCACGTGAGCTACAAAATTGAGTGAAGTATGCAACTATTATGAAAATAGTTAGAAGAAAGAGGGATAAGGAAGGGAGTTTGAAAGAAGAGAAAAACAAGGGATAAGGAGGAGAGGCCAAGAAAATAGGAATAAACTAGAGGACGATTGGAATAAGATAACAACATTATGGGGAGGAGAAGGGGAGACCGGCTGAAGCTCTAAAAGAAGAATAAAAACACACATTCATGACACCCGTAACCTTAACCTACAAACACGTTTATGAACATCAAGAACATGATAAATGTATTTGTTCATGTATGTTAGCTTAAACTCATTGTAAACATAATCATTTATATAGTGGATCACATCTTTGGTTGGGTACACAATCCCACCCGCGGTTTTTTCCCATTTACGAGTTTTCCGCATCAACAATTCTTGGTGTTGTTTACATTTATTTTCCTTAAGAGCACATTAATGTTTTAGTAAAACACATTAATCAAACTTATCATTTAACCCACTTAATTTGGTAAAAACAATTGGCGCCGTCTGTGGGAAATTTTCTAAGGATTTGATTAACGCATTACGATGGAAAATGACGGAGAACAAGTCACGAACCAGGAAGGTGAAGCTGAGAATAGCAGAGAGATGGCTGCGACATTGAAACAGTTGCAAGATAAAATGGAGAAGATGCGTTTATAAAATGAAGCATTGAAAAACTCACTACGGCTAAATAGATAACCAAAACAACGATAAAGAAAACCAACCCAAGCGTAATCAGACGTTTGGACATGGATGAAGCAGAAGATCACAACCAATACGGAGGGCTAACGAATGGAACAGACGATGTTATTGACGTAGAAGACATGGAGGATGTACCAAATAACGAAGATGACATGGATTGGAGACGTGACGAGCAACGATATGATGATCGACAAGGAGAGAATGACAGGAGAAAATCGCGTCACAAGAGTACAAGATCCAAGAATCAAGTCGCAGAAGAATTTAGAAAAGAACTACAAGAAATGAGGGATTTGATTGAAAGGATACCTGGCATCCCAAAACTGTTAGAAAAGGCAACCCGAACAAGCTACTCTAACTCCCCTTTTCATGACAACATCGCCTTGGTAGAAATACCAAAACATTTCACGGTACCACAAATGAGACCGTATGATGGAACTAGTGATCCCTTGGATATATTGCACAATATAAACAACAAATGTTCACAGTACCAATTACACGTGACTTGAAAGAGGCTTGTATGTGTAAGGGTTTTGGTTCTACACTATCAGGACCAGCTTTGCAATGGTTTGTAAACCTTCCACAAGGAAGCATCAGGACATTCACTGATATGATAGATGCGTTCAACTTATAATTTGCGAGCAGCCGGGTGTTCGAAAAGACAACCAGTGGTTTATATAAAATTGTCCAATGAAGTAGGGAGCCTTTGCGTGATTACTTGACGAGATTCAACAGAGAGAAGGTGACCATCACCAATTGTGACGTCCTTACGGCTATCGAAGCATTCAGGAGGGGATTAGAACGAGAATCTCCACTCTATGAAGAATTGACAAAGTACCCATGTCGAATGATGGATGATGTGCAAGCCAAAGCCATGGCGCAAGTAAGATTGGAAGAAGACAGAATGGAGGATGACGAGAAGTACTACAAGCTGTCAAGAAAAATTACGACACCAAGGTCCAGAGATTACAAGCCCTATACTAGACCTAATAGAGATGAAGTACATGTCAAGTCGACACGAGAGTCTAATGAATGGAAGAGAGAGGAACGCAGCGATTGGAGGAAGGATCCCAATCTGCCGCCAACTTATGACATCTATGGTTTCATGATAACACCTTCATCCATGATGAATGAGTTTACCAACTTAGGAGGTATAGTAAAGTGGCTAGTGAAGAGCAATAAACCTAAAGCAAACCCAGATTCTAAACTATGGTGTGACTATCATGGAGATTATGGACACAATGCTTATGACTGTGTGGCCTTACGAAAAGAACTACAATTTCTGACCAGGAAAGGACAAAATTTGTGGCGTCAAAGTAGACATCTTATATTGGGAAGGACGTGTTTCCGAGAATAAATAACGTGACACCACATCACAAGGTGATCAACTTCATCTCAGGAGGGTCAGAGATATGTGGATCAACATATTCATGGGCTAAGAGAGCATCCAGAGAAACAGACATACGAGTCACATAAGTGGGGGTTGGCAATGACGATATGCCATCCTTAATGTTTGACGAATCAGACAAAAAGAACATACGAGAACCACAACAAGATGGACTAGTCATCTCACTACCCGTGGGAAATTGCTTAATTAAAAGAATATTGGTGGACAATGGGAGTGCTGCCAACATCATGATGCTTTGCACGTTGACACAAATGGGGTTGGCATAAAGTGACATGATCAAGAAGTCGACAACATTAATGGGGTTCAGTGGTGAGACAAAACACACATTGGGGGAGATCACGTTGCCAAAATATGCTCAAGGGGTCAATCTCCTGGAAAAATTCTGCATAATTGATGTGGATACGAGTTACAACATAATCATGGGAAGACCATGGATACACAACTTGAAGGCAGTACCATCAACATATCATCAAGTATTAAAATTCCCAACACCATGGGGAGCTCAGGAAATAAGAGGGGATCAAAATATGGATTGGGACTGTTACATGACATGTCTGAAACCAACCGTCCAACATCATGGAAATGAGACGCCTGTAGCTACAATAACAGGGCTGGAACGATTAGCTGAAGTAGATTTGACGACAGGAGACAAGAAGGTATTAATATGTGAAGACCTTTCTCCAACAATTAAAGCCAATTTGGTAAATTTCTTAACCACAAGGCTGGACGCTTTTGCATGTGAACATGATGATATAACAGGAATCAATCCAAATATCATTACACACAAGCTAAACGTGGATCCTAGATACACACCCGTCCAACAAAAATGAAGGAAGTTTGCAGCCGAGAGAAACAAAATAATAAATGACGAGGTGGAAAGGCTCATCAAGGCTGGCATGATTAGAGAGGTTGATTATCCTGAATGGTTAGCGAATGTCGTCATAGTCCAGAAGAAAAATGGAAAATGGAGAGTTTGTGTTGATTACACAGATTTGAACAAGACTTGTCCTAAAGACCCCTATCCATTGCCTCACATTGACACCATGGTGGATTCGACGGCTGGTAACGAGCTACTCACATTTATGGATATATTGTTATTTGGTCATTCCATTCGGATAAAGAAATGCTGGGGCTACATTTCAAAGACTTGTCAACAAAATGTTTAAAGATCAAATAGGACAGACGATGGAAGTGTACATCGACAACATGGTCGTCAAGTCTGTTAGTGCAGAAAATTATGTACGTGATCTTCAAGAAGTATTCGAAATACTAAGGTCATACAACATGAAGCTGAACTCATCCAAATGTAACTTTGTTGTGTCTTCAGGAAAGTTCCTTGGATATATGGTGACAAGAAGAGGAATTGAAGCAAGTCTAGAGCAAATTAAGGTGATCTTCGAATTGAAAAGTCCATCGAACGTCAAAGACATACAGAAATTAACAGGATGAGTTACAGCCTTGAACAGGTTCATTTCACATTCGTCAGATAGGTGAAAGATTTTTTATGACGTGTTGAGAAAGAATAAAGGATTCTTGTGGTCTAAAAAATATGAGACTGCTTTAAATGACTTGAAGAGGTATCTGACTACACCACCACTTCTGTCCAAACCCATTCAAGCAGAGGACTTGTACGTGTATTTGTCTGTGACTGATCACGCAGTAAGCGGCATTCTTGTTAAAGAAAATGAAGGTGTCTAGTCACATGTGTATTACATCAGCAAGAGCTTAGTAGACGCAGAAATAAGGTACACATCTCTTGAAAAATTAGTACTTGCATTAGCCATTACTTCCATTAAATTGAGACATTATTTTGAGTCACAAAAGATACATATCATGACAAACTTCCCTTTGAGGAACGTCTTAAGTAAACCTGATTTGACGGGGAGAATGGTGTTATTCCCTAACAATATAACAAGAATTACAGAAGGGGGGTTGAATGTAATTCTGGCTTCTTTTTCAAGATTTTAAAACAGTTCTTACTTGATAATATATGTGTTTGATTTGCAGAGTGCGGAATAAATGAATTATATGAATCAAATCACAAAGTAATAAAAATAAAAGGTTTTAAAACTTTCTGGTGGATTTGAAAGTATTCACCATATATATATATATATATATATATATATATATATATATATATATATCGAGTGAGAACCCAGCAAAGCTTGAATGGCTCACAACTGCTTACAAGTATGAACAACTAAACTTACAGAGAAATGCTACATAATACAGCTTGAAAATGTTTCTATGAGAATGTGTGTGCTTAGTTCGATAATTGTTGTACTTGCTACACTTGGTTTATATACCACCAAGTTCACATGATAATAAGACAAGATAATAAAATAAACCATATCTAGTTTAACTCCATACTACTTCACTATTCTATTCCAGCATCTTTAAAAATCTTCATAATAGTAAGGAAATGGTAATGCTTCTTTGTTCTCAAATCCCTACTAAACAGACTGCCACATTTCTATTGCAAACACTCGACGCATGTGACTGTGTTGTCACTGTCAACAGGTATTTGAATTTGATCATCTGTTGGATACATGCTTGTCATCCATCGGGTGGCTTTATTGATCATCCGTCGGGTAGCTTTGTTGATCATCCGTCGGGTAGCTATTTGACACTTGACTCCATTTCACTTATGCAAAATTACAAGACATTTCATATTTACAATTAATCAACCTATTCTGCATATCTACTAGTAGTCAACATGACTCATATGCTCCTACAGAATCTAAACAAAGTTGTTTCCAGAAATGTGCTACAATACTTATTATTACATAAGCTACTCACTCGATGGATGTTAAATCATCATCCATCGGGACTATATTGAATCATCCGTCGGGACTATATTTGATCATCCGTCGAGTGCTACAAAATTAATTAAGTTAAATCTACTAAGGTGTTTTGTTCAATTTATCATCAAGTTCACAACATATTCCTAACAATCTTCCCCAATTTATGTCTACTGGAATTGTAACCATAAATTAAGAGAAACTTGATGAGAACAAAACACTCTAAAACTACAGATTGAAAATAGTAGATAAAACTGATAAGTGCTGCAATATTTATTGAAAATTGAACAATGCAAAGTATACAAAGAAGTTGCTCACAATTAATATTAAGGTGCTCCTTTAATCTGAGCAAATAAATCTATTTCCTTGATTGTCTGGATTTCTTCCCAAGCCTCCTGTTGTTCTCCTTTATTTGATTCTGGAGTTGTCTGTGGAACTCAAGTTCATCAGCTTCTGAGAGATCTAGCATTTATTGTATTTCCAATAGAGTCTCATTGCTAGAGATACTCAACTGGTCCTCCAATATGAAGAATCTTCTTACTCCCTTTTCACCCCTGAATTCCATCAGCCAATAGGGCCTCAGATGCACTCTCTTTCCTGTGAAGGGAATTGACAGAGTTTTTGGTAGTGCATCTTTAGCTCTATTACTTCTCAGCTCCTCAATCTTCTTTAAAACTAATCTTCTTGTAGTCATATTGAATCCAAAGTTCTTTTTGAAAGATGAGTAGATCTTTATTAGAATAGCTTGGATTTCTAGAAGAATCCTATGAAGTGGCCATATTATCTCTTTTCCTCCCTTGTATTTAAAACCAGCCTTTCAGGGAGATGTTTGTGAGCATCAATTCCTCTTACTTCTTCCAATTCATCTAAGTAGAGATTTATGTCATAGAATTCCTTTATGTCACATATGTATAACAAATCTCCCTTGTTGACTGTAGATTGAGATTTATTTAGGGTCTTGGATCTGAGAGTCATAGGCTTCACTTTCTTGCTTGCTCTTATCTTTGTTTTCTTTGTCTTGTTAAAGATAGGGAAATTTAGCTCATGAATTGGCAAACTATCCCAATCTACTGGCTCATCCTTAGGAATAATGGGCTCACCATGAATGTTCCTAGTTGGATCCACCACCTTGAATTCTTCAAATACCACTGAGGGTTTTGATGTCTGAAGTTGTAGGCTTTTTGGGAATATAGTCTTCCATTTCCTCATCACTAAAGTCCAATTTTCTTTTGGAGTGGAGCTTGTATCTGAATCTACTTTTCTGTTGTGGTTCATCTTGCACTTTTTGATCTTGAGGTTTGGCAATTATAGATGGTTGTGCAGAAATCTTAGTTGTGGTCTTCACAGCTTGAAGTTTGGCTAAGATAGTAGCTAGCTTCTTCTTTTGTTTGACCTTCTTAGCATCGAGAGCAGCTTGCTTCTTTTCTTGCCTTATTTTTTCCTTCTCTTCCTTTTTAGCTTCCACAAACATAGGGTGTCCAACCACCACACAAATTTCCTTACCATTTCTGTAAATCTTGGCTAATCTTCTTTTGAGTGTTGAATCTACTGGATCTTTGTAAAATGCAATTAACCTAGCCAACAGCTTCTTCTCATCTGGCCTAGATGTCTCATACACAATATTCATATGATTTTGGTCTGAGAACTTTGAGTAGTTCCTTTTAGGCTTCATGATTAGATCTGATTTTGGAGATTTGATGCAAGATGTTTGTCCTTTTTCCAGATAATTCATACTCATTTCATTCATAAAAATATTCTTGACTTGAGAGTGATGAATGAATGTTTTGTCTGGCTTCTAAATTGGCCCAAACTTTTGTTGAATTTCTGCATCTATCTTTCTCCATTTTTCTTTTAACTCCTTCCCAGCTGTTGCTACATCAATTTTTAACAGTTTGTTATCTGTGTTTAGTTTTGCTGCTGCCAGATTTATGATGTCAATTTTGTCCAAGACTGGTGGCTTTGTGAAAGCAATTGTTGGCACAATTACTTTGCTGACTTGGATGTTTAGCACTTTGTACTCCCCCTCACTTCTTTATCTTTCTTGACTGATTGGGATAATAGTGCTTTCTTTCTCCCCCTTTTTGTTATCAGCAAGTAGAGTAGAGGAAGAGGTTTCTGCTGCCACTAGCTTTTGAAGAAAGTCTGTTTGCTGTGCTTGATGTGGATGAATAGCTGTTAAAGAAGCTTCCATAACAGTCATTCTTTTTGAAAGGAATATGTCCTAAGTCCAATCATGTATTAGGATTTAGGAATAACTTTTATGTAATCTGTTTTGATTTTATTGATATTAATAAAAGACTTGTTTTGTTTTTATTACGGGCTCTATCTATTTAAGTGTTTAAATATGATATACCATAGTTTAGAGTAAAGCTTTTTATGGATTATGATGAGATCATAATAGTGAGACCTAAAAAGATGATAACTCTAAACTTAAATAGTTCCTGGTCATAGGATTACTAACTGGTAATTAATAATCCGCAGAGATCGGTACATACTATGATTGCTTCATTATGAAGGATGTCTGTTCTCATAGACATTTGTGTGGTGACACTATAGCTAGTATGTAGGTGCTTATCATGAAATAAGTTCACTGAACATGACTCGCACAGCTGAACAACTGATGGAGTTCACTCACGTGTCAGCAGTTGTTCACATAGTGATAGTTGTACAAGTATCCTTAGACTTGAGGTCATCATAGTCATCTTGTGTACACTGAACTATGCTTTGGTTTAGTTCTTAGTCTCCAGGGACAATTATTAGGGCTCTTCTGGGTATAGGAATTTATACACGAAGATAGTGTATGATCAATAAAGGATCTACCCCTTCCAGTGAAGGAAGCGAATGTTCAAGGCTGATCCACTTATGCTAGTTCAGGAATCTCTGGCCAGAGTGAATGAAATTAGAAAGGAGTTTCTAATTTGCATAGAACTAAGCATAGTAAATGGAAAGCAAGTGATTAAATTAGATAGGCTTGACACGAGATCCATGCCTTGTATTTAATCGGGACACTACAGGGTAGAAGGAGTTTATTGTACGGTAACTATTCACTGACAGGTTCTTGGTATTCTAAGCAGTGAATTCATATTATCCGGATAGTCGCGATATGTTGAGAAGCATCACTCACGATGTAGAATAAATGTGATTAATTAATTAATCATATTTAATAAATTAGAGAATTTATATAAATAATGATAAAATAGTTTTATTATAATTTATTTCTACTACCGGCTTAATATTGAACCTACAGGGTCACACCATAAAAAGAGAATGATTTAATGGTGGAGGAATTAATTAATAATGGCTAATAATTATTTATTTATGAAATAAATAAATAATTGGCAAATTTAATAATTGATTAAATGAGATTTAATTGATTATAAATTAATTAAGAAAAGTTCTTAATATTATTAATTAAAGGATTTAATTTTTGGAAATTAAATCAAGAGAGAGAATTATTTCTAAAGTGTTTAGAAAAAGGATTAATGATTAAAAGGTGTTTTAATTATTAATGAGAATAATAAATGGGATAATAATAATAATATTTATGGAAAAATTTCAGCTGAAAATTTTGCCTATAAATACACTATTATAGACCCTAATGTTATTTTAACCCACATAAAACACAAAACCCAAAAAGTTTGGAAAACCCAATTCTCTCCACCTCCTTCCTCCTCCTTAACATCATTTTCTTGGTGGATACCGGTGGAGTGCTTCACATTTGAGGAGAAACTGCTAAGGATCTCTGATCGTTGTTTCCGAATTATTTTTAAAGGTTAGATTCGATCCCTCGAATTTTTATTCATGATCTGTATGCTTTTATTTGGATTTTGTATGTGTAAAAGTGTTTTGCCATGCCCCGCTGCGTTAAAAATCCAACACTTTTATCCAAGGATTCTACTTGAGTAACAAGATCAGAATTCTTCCTTAGCTGTCTCTTAATATCAATCATTGTTGCTTCTGGAAGTTTAGCATCCAATCTTTCTGAAATGTCCTTCTTCATTTGATCAACCTCATTTTTGATAGAAGTGACATTTTTACTGAGTTGAAAGCCTTGGATTTGTTATAATTGAAGAGAAGCAAGGTGTGCTTGTAGGAGCTTCTTGGTACTGGCATTTGTTGTGGATTGAAGAGCAGATTGTGTCTGACTGATGAGTTGAATGAGGGTGGTCTTGAAATAATGTTCATCACATTTCTTGGAAAATGCCCAAGATGGCGTACTAGATCTGGAACTACGGCCTACTTCTCCCCTATATCCAATGAGTCCTCCTCACTATCATCAAGAAAGAATTCTTCTGATCCACCAGCTTCATAGTCTATGTCATCACCAGCTATAGAAGGCATAGCTGTGATGGCATCCTTTGCTCTTTGCATGGATTGGGTGGTGTGCACCAAATTTAGCATCCTTTCTACATTTTTATTACCCTGTCCAGCCAAAAGTTGATATGCTGGAACAGGATGAGTAAATGCCTCAACATCCAAAGAGGTGGAATCAATAACAGCTTGACTATGCTGAGATAGTTCCTCTCTATCTGCTTCATTGACATTCATTGACTCACTAACAATGATGTCCACCCTTATTTCTCTTGTACCTGTATTTCTCTCATGATCTCTCTGTTCTTGCATCAAGGGCTCCCCTTGGCTACCCACCCTCACCTTCACCATCTAAGGTGGGACTCCTCTCACTCACTTTTGCCAGTCCTAAAGAAACGGACTGCATTTGTTCACTCATTTTCTCTCCTTTTTCCTGGGAGCAACCCAGACTCTCACTCAATTCACTCCCTTCCCTCAGTCCTAAGAGTGATTTTACTACCACTAAGTCTTCTGCACTTGTAAGAATTGAAGAAATTTGAAGATGTGCAGAGACACCCGACGAATGAGGAATATCCATCGGGACATAAATTCTCGATTTCCTATTTTCTTATTTTGCTACAGACTCCCCTCCTTAAAATGATTATGTCCTCGGAATATAATCAAAATAATGAAAGTACTTTTCTAATGCAACACATTTTTATTCCCACGTTGAATATTCAACCTTCTTCTTCTCTCATAACACTCTCAGTCGGAGTTTTACGTTCGTAACAAGGACATGTGAATCACATCATGACATATTTCAAATTCAGAGGCAATGTCAACTCGTATGAAATTTTTTCCTATATGTTGCAAGACTTCAAAAGGTCCAATAAATATCGGCTTAACTTTCCCTTTCTTACTGAACTTTATCAATTCTCGCTATGGAGATACTTTAAACAACACGAAACTTCCCACCATATATTTTTTGTCCTTCCTGGTGCAACTGACATATTTGTATTATCTTCCTTGAGCTGCTACGAGTTGTTCTTGGAGGAACTCAATTATTATTTATCCTCTAGGTTAATTCTGGTCTCTATACTTTTCGTCCACCACTTTCGCCCCAACATAAATGGAGATCGGTACTTCTTTCGGTACAAATATGACAGCCTAAACCCCGGGGTCAGGAGTTGACGTAACTAAATATTATAAACTACAAATATAAACTACGAGATTATTATCAATACACTAACACAACCCCAAAACCAAGTTCTGATCCAGGTTCAAGTATGATTTAAGCTACTCACTATTACACAACCAATTATTAAAAGGTATGATACACTAACTTATTCAGCAACTCATCAGACTACACATGGTCTGATACAAACTACCTTAGAGGAGCCGGGCCCGGAAGGGGCTGAGACTTTGTCCTGACCAGGTCTGATAGAACTTCTAGGCATCTACGATATATATATATATATAAACAGGTTGCAAGGGTGAGCATATAATCGCTCAGCAGTACCAACATATGAATAGTAGAGCAAAAACAGTTATAGGAACATAATTATAAAACAGTATAAATTAATAACCTGCAAACCATTTCAAATATCTGTCAAGATAAAACAATATTAAAACTGGATATCACTGACTAGCATGTTATTCACATTTATAATTCAACTGTATAAATCACTGTTTCTGTCACGGGAATCACAAAGCCGAATTAGATACGTAATGGATATGTGAAGACAGCTGATCAGGCTATCAATACTAGACGGCTCCATCTACCAACACATAAACATGTTCCGGAACTTAGAGACTATCTAGGTCTCTAACCTGCTGGACTAATCGATTTAATAGTGCGCGCAACCGAGTTAGCCGCTTACGCAACCTCAATAGGCCACTCTGGCCCCTATGTATCCAATATCTGATCATTTTATCCAGTTCTCAAATCACTTGTACCTATCTCAGTTTAAAATCGTTCATTTAACAGCACACATAAAATTGTTTCACAAATCAATATTTATTGAAGTACTAGCATCTAAAGAATGCAAGTCCCGAAGGACCAAATACCAAAAATAAAAGACAAGCATGAAATAAAATCAAACAAAGTGCATAAATAAAGATCGCGAAGGATCATAAGTCGAAGTCCCGAAGGGTCGATAGGTTACAAACCAATAACATTCAAATAAACAAGATCTAGAAATCAAAGCCACATACGGCACTCAAAGCCATGCAAGGCTATATCATTCACTCATCGGAGGAATCCTCCCCCTCGCCGTCCGACCCTTCCTCAGAAGAAGAACCACTGCTCCCTGGAATCGGCTCCCTCATCTCCCTCGAAGGGCTTCCCTGGACTCGGGGCTACCCGCGGGGGCTTAGCCATTAGAGCCGGAACCCGAGTGGCTGAAGCTCGACCAGGGCTCATGCGAGGAATCGAGGGCACAGATCCGGAAGGTTGCCCAGATAGGTCCATAACAGGCAGCTGACAGGGGCAAGATAGAAGGCTTGAATCAACCACATCCGGCCATACGCTTGAGCATCTTTAATTCCCCTATTCCAACCTATTTCCAGGTTAACAGGGCGCGTCTTTTCATCGTGCTCGTCCATTATTGTGGTGAACCTAGTGGATCTGTGATAAGCAGCCTCAAGGTCTTTCCATTACTTCTTCATCTTCTCCTCCGAGCTAGCATATTTCTTCTCCATGATGGCGAGCTTGCCCTCCACCTCATGAGCCCTAGACTCCCACTCCCCCGAGGAAATAGTCATCTGCTTCATGGAAGCCTTCGATGCATTGAAGTCGCTTCTCATTTTGATAGCTTGAGTAGAGGATGCCGCGAAATAAGCATTGGCCTGAAAAAGAAAATATGAGTTTGAGTATAAAGGGGTGAGCCCCCAAGGAGTGATCCCTATAATATTTTCCAGGTTCTAAGAAAAAGAGAACTTAAGCGAAAATTTACACAAGGAGAAACATACCTGATAGAGGGCTTGAGCTTCCATCATCTCAGCCTCGAGGAGTTTCTCACCAAAAGAGACGAATAAGAGGTCGGAAGGAGTAATGCAGTTTTTCTACCACTCGAGAGCAAGAGTCGGGTTGCCGAGAACGGAGTCATTGGAAGAAATACTCCATCCGGGCTCGAAAGGGGTCCTAGAACTCCCGTCAAAATCCTTGGTCCTCTTCTGGCCAGATCCTGACGCCTCGAGGAAGGCAGGGATCTTAGGAATGTGGTTGGCCCTCTTGATGGCATCTCTGGCCATCCTTCCCGTAACAGCATCACTCGACTTGGCTTTGGCGTCAAGAGCCTCAGCAGCTGAAACAAGAATAAAAGAAACAGATGTAAAAAATAAATTTGCACAAAATAAGGGAAAACAAGGATAAATACCCTCTATAGAGAGGCAGCTAAGGCCAGCCTCGACAAGCTTGACTTTTATCACAAACTCCCAATAAGGGGTCCTCCCGTGATAGTCAATAAGGAGGTCTCGGGCATGAAGCTCGACATCAGAAAGGTTGAGAATGAAGTGGGAACTATCAACTGGGCTACTAAAGTCGCATCTGAAGGATGCCCCCAGTCTCCATCCTTCCACTCAACAACTACATACTTCTTGTTCCAATTGTGGTTTGAGTCATTGAAGGAACTGGTGTTCACCATTTGAGGGATGTGGGCTCTGTGTTGAATTACTACCTAACCAGGATGAGTCATAGGAGAAGCCTTCATCATGAAGATACTACGGAACATCGTCACACTCAAAGGGATGCCTAAGTCATGGCATCTCACTATGAATAGAATGATGAAAGACCACCCGTTAGGGTAAAGATGACATGGATAGAGTTTGAGTTCAGCTAGAAGCCTTAGAATGAAAGGGTGCAGGGGGAACCTTAGCCCGAAATTAAGGGCCGCCTTGAATTGTAATATCTGGGATATATCGTGTAATTATTTTGGTTAATCAATAAGTATTCTATATGTTCAGTACTTATTCTATGAATTATTTGTTAAGTGGTATATGTTTTTGGATGTTTAAAAATGATATAATTTGAGTATTTTAATTTTATATGTCCAAAATAAAATATAGATAATTGTCATATTTTTCTATTAATTTTTATGTTGATTTATGATTTTATAGAAAATTTATGGATTTAATAAATTCTTTTTCCAAGTATTTATAAACTATTTTGTATAATCGGGAACCAGCCGACTTCACCTGTTTTTACGTTCTTATAACCCAAAACTCTTCCGAGAACTCCTCCCTAACCTAATTGCAATATTCAAAGCATTTTCCGTTTTGACTTTTTCGATTCGGCATATGGCTTGTCCTGTGCGGGTCCCGGCGCAATATTTTCGATACAAAATTTGTTTCGGTAAATCAATAAAACTCGTATTTTCGATAAACGTGATCTTTTTATTAAACTATCATAATTATAACCTCGTAATACGTGTAACCAGGCGCTGAGACCAAGACCGTAGTACAAATTGTACAAATTTGGATAATTATCCCGAAATCGGTACCGTTTTGGATCTGTTTTTATAAATAAACGTACTATTTTAAATCCGGTATGATCCAACGGGGTACCAATATTCCGTAAATCTAAGTAGCCCTTACCGTATTTTATTTTGTACATAAGATCATTTGTAGCCGGTAATTATATAATTTTACATAGAAAATACCTATATTCATATAACCTTTCAAGAATCAAACTACAATTTCAAGGTGTTAGTGATTTCAGTTGGAGAAGCTAGAGTAACCAAAACGAAGGGTTTGAGGTGTTCTTTCAGAATCTACAAGTTTCAGAACTGAAGAAATCAAGGTTTATTTTCTATATTTTTATCTATTTTCGAAATATTTTGATTAAAATTATGAATTTTTGTTTGAGTAATTGTTTGAATGATTTGATGATTGCATGTTGTAGATCTTTTTTTCCTGATGATTTTGAGATATTATATGACTGATTTGGTGTACAATAACATGTTCAAAATTGAGTTTAATTTTCAAATTTTGAAATTAGGGTTTATAACCCTTATGAATGTTCTTAATTGAAATTTAGGGGTTTCTGTTCTAGGGGTTATTATATGTTTTTGTTGATTGTATCGTGTTCCTTGTTGAATTTGCAATCGATTCATGTATAGTACATCAACTGACGATTCCTGGTTTGCTCGAATCAAAGCAAACTAAATTCGCCGGAGCCGGCGAGTTTCTCGGCCAATTTCCGGCCAGTTCTGGGGTTATAAAAATCATTTGATTGTTGGGTTATATTCCTGGTGAGTAATAGATGATATCGGGAGGTGGTGGTGGTGGTGTGAGGATGTCGGAGACGAGTTCTCCAGTGAACCCGCCGTTTTCCGGCGGGCTAAACTACAAAATTGCAGTTTAGTCCCTGAACTTTTGGGGACGATGAAGTTCAGTCCCTGAACTTTCCAGAGTTTGCAGAAATTGGATTCTTGTTTTAAAATATTTAAAAATCATATTTTCTATTTATTTTAATTACATAAATTTGTTTTTAATTTTTAAAAAATTCTAAAAATTATTATTTTATTTCAAAAAAAATTATTTTGAATTCAAAAATAAATCTGAATTAATTAGTTCATTAATTTTAGTTGATAATTAATTAGTAATTGGTCAATTAATTCAAAAATTAATTGATTAATTGATTTAATTAATTATTAATTGATTTTAATAAATTATTTAATTAGATTTAATTATTTATTTTTTATTTATAAATTCTGAAAAATAGTTTCGAGTTTTATTATATTATTCTAAATTGTTTTCAAGGCTCGATAATTATTATAAAATTATTTTGAAGCCAGATTCAACCAACTGAACCCTGTTTATTGTTTTAAAAATGGTTCAACGGGACGTTTAAATTCCAAAAAATGTTTAAAAATCCATATTAGGTATCTGAAAAATCCTTTTAACATCAAACCTTCTTTGAAAAGTATTTTCAATCGAATATCTTACGTGTTATGTGTTATATGTGCATTGATTAACGTGTTAAATGCGTATGTGTACGTTATATGACTGTTCTGATCGTATCTTTCAATCTGTAAATCGGGTTTGGGTAAAACAAAGGGTAGATAGAAGCTTATATCGAGTGAAATCATATGAGTTGAGTATTGATAGATACTTATGCTATGTGAGCAGAAGAGGCAAGGCGTAGGAAAGGGAAGTATGTAATTGAGGAATAAGAGGTTATGATTGAAAGCTAATAGAGTGTAGCCAGCTAATACAAGGCAAGTGTTCTGATCTTTCTCGAGATATACTGTGAATAGTTGATAGTTCTGTTTTATATTGCAAGTGCTTTGAAGCACTGAACTCAAAACCTTGATTCTAGTTATTGATCTTTGAGCCATAAACCTTATTCATTCTGAACCACTGATTATATAATACCAGAATACGAACCACAGATATACGATACTACTCCACAAATATATACAAACTAAATACTGAATACTGAACCAGGATTACTTACATACTCAAACCATTGTACCTTATACATTGAAAGACCAAATCCTTGTAACTCAGAAACTTTGATTCTTTTGTTATCCAATTCTTTCACCACCTGACAACCATTCTTTGTAATTGCCATATTGTTTCCTTGTGAAGATTGAAACCATCTCATGATTGGAAATCCAATATTGTTTATGATTCTGTTTATGGCTTTACATTGTTTATTCTGTTATTGTGATAGAATTGAATTATTTTATAAAATTGAGGACCAGATTCATGGTCAGACCAGATTGGTGGTCAAGTTAGGCCAATGTGTGCCTTGGATCCGGTAATTAGAGCAGAGTTGTGTGCCTTGCTCGGGGTTAGTGTGTGACTGATCAGCAGCCTAACCTTGGTTTTTAAAATGAAAATCTAATATTCAATTCTAACTCATTATTCTTTGTTCACTTGATACCTTAACTCATTTCACTTGATCATTATTTTTTCTCAGTATTGTCAATGTGACTTGCTGAGCTAGTTAGCTCATTTGTGCGATTTTGTTTATACTCTTTTCCAGTTAAGAAGGAACTGGTTGGTAGCGAGGATCCCCAATCTAGTGCGAGAGCTAGGATTCCAGGTTGATCGGAATAAGCTAGCTAACGGCTTTTGGAATAGTTTAAGTTTGTGAAGTTTGTAATAATGTTTAATATTCAGTTGTAAGTTTAAATAGTTGGGATTTGGGGCTTTATAATATAAGTGTGTGTGGCTTGTGTGCATACTTTAACCTGTTGCGATCCATGGTAGTTGATAAGTAGGGTCACTGTATATTATTATTATCTTTATTATTGTTATAAGCAGGTTATAAATAAGGTGTGTGTATGTATGGACCCCAAACTTCTGACCCGGGTTTGGAGGGCGCCACATGAACATAAATAGCCTTTGGTGGAAAAGATTACAAGCCCTCTCACTTGGCTTAGCTCTAGAACCCTTAAGCATTCGGGCCAGGAGTAAGTCGATTTAATCACCTCGACATCCTTCTCACGAAGCATACTTCGGTGATGGAATGCATCAAAATGGACAGTACTAGTGTACTCGTCCACCCTATCATCCAACATACTCTCTAAACTTTTCGAACAAAGGTTAATTGAGAAGGGGGAGACAAGAGCTATACCTTGGAGGGAGTGAAGAGTAGCCCTCTTATGTAGAGCTTTCTTCTCGGAGAAAGAGGACTTGACAGGGCCTTGTCCGCCTGACATTCTTGAAGAGCTTGAAGAAAGTTAAGAGCTTGAGAGAATTTGAGAATTTGAGAAGTTGAGAAATGAAGATGTAAATGAAAATAAGCACTTCTCATCTTCTTTTATAGGAAAAAGGTCACCTGCTACATCAGGTCGTAAGTCTGCCTGGTTTGCGCTAGCAGGTACTCATTAAAAGAACATCGGGAATGGTGAGGATAAATGATCAAAAGGCAATAGAAAACGACATAATAAATGAGAAAATCGATGCAGGACACCGCTTATCGTATCAGTCTTCCGAAAAAAGCCTAGCTGAAACTAAATACAAGTCATTAGCCTTAATTATGGAATGATTATGTTAATCACCATAATTAGCAAAACTGGTAAAGAATAAGACCACCCCCGACCGGCCATACTAGAGTCGTGACGGCCACCACTTCCATGCAGGGAAGCTCTGGTCGACCAGGCAACAAATGGAGGCCTTTTGGCCTACCAGGAGCCTCCGTATCAGAGTCATGACGGCAACAAATTCAATGCGGGGAAGCTCTGGCCGACGAGGCAACAAATGGAGGCCTTTTGGCCTACCAGGAGCCTCCGTATCAGAGCCATGACGGCCACAACTTACGTGCGGGAAAGCCCGGCCAACTAGGCAACAAATGGAGGCCTTATGGCCTACTAGAAGCCTCTGTATCAGAGCCATGATAGCCACAACTTCCATGCGGGGAAGCTCCGGCTAACCAGGAAACAAATAGAGGCCTTTTGGCTTACCTGGAGCCTCAGTATCAGATCCATGACGGCCACAACTTCCATGCGGGGAAGCTCCGGCCGACCAGGCAAAAAATGGAGGCATTTTAGCCTACCAGGACCCTCCATATCAGAGCGATGACGGCCACAACTTACGTGCAGGGAAGCCCGGCCGACCAGCCAACATGTTGAGGCCTTTTGGCCTACTAGGAGCCTTCATAGCAGAGCCATGACGGCCACAACTTACCTCCGTAGTGGCCTTGGCCTACCAGCCAACAAGTTAAGGTCTTTTTACTCACTAAAAGCTCTTGTATGAGAGCCTTGAGGCCCTCAAAAGTTGCTCCAAAGGCCTCCTTGAGATGTCCTTTGGAGATTTCTTGAAAAGGATAACTCCCAATATAACCAAGTTCCGTGAAGACTAGAACGTCTACGAGAACGAGTTGGTTGGAGTGTGTAACATCCTACAAGGGAAGTTTAGACAAATATATGGAGTACAAGACTTCCTATAAGGAAAGTTTAGCGGAACACATAGCGTTCAACAAGAATGAGTACAGAACGTCCACCATGATGAGTACAGAAGAACAGCCATAGCAGAGCCCTGAGGAACTCAAAGGCAACCTTGAAATTAATTCCATGGACAATAAAGGACAAAAGAGCATGGTAAGGTATGTAGAAACCTAGAACTCTTAGTGAGAAGTTCAAATAAAAAAAGTGAGGGGCAGGAACCCCTGGGCAACCACCTCCAGGCTAACCAAGAAGTGGCCACCCAGAAGGTGGCCGGCCAGGAGGGTCTCCTTCAAAGTGGCCGAGTAGCCCACTGTTAGGGTGAAAACACACGCTAAAATTCACGCAAGTATACGCGTTCTCAAGTAGTATAAGATATAAATCAGATTCTTTCCCATAGAGACTGGTTTGGGTCAAGTTCAATTTAACCACCTATGCAACAATGTATGGTTATCGCTCAATGCTAAGACAAATAACAAATTGGGTTTTGATTAATCTAAGAGATTATACTAAATAACATTAACTAAGATAATTGAGATTGAATTACTATATATGACAAATATGGGATCCTAACTGCATTTAATACTTCATTTAATAGCCGTATTGTTCTTAACCTTAGCATGTAATGGTGATGACATTAATCAGATAACACGAAACTAGTAAACGCTAACTTTCGTTGTACGAATACCCTACTACCAAGCATCCACAAAAGAGGTAGAAGTTGAATAGACACCGATTATGCTTAGTCCTTATATGTCTATAAGAATTGAAAACATAACGGTTTAATGCACAAGTTATCTATCATGATTACATAGGGCATGTAAGATGGTTAAAATAACCTACGAATCATGCATAACAAATACATGAACCTATACTAGCATGGCAAGTTCTAAACCTCTATATTCACTGTCGCTTCAATAGATATAATACGCTATCTTATATGTTAGCTACGCACATAAGACGAATAAGCACAACCAATACTAGGATATCAATCAATCACCACACATCAAGATATCGAAACAAATTAATTATTGAAATCCATAAGTAAATCCGCTAGAATCCCATGATAACGATTAGCCCATAATTGAACTTATCGTCATCATGGGTTCCAATGAAAGCGTGGTATAAAACAAGGTCTTAATAAACTGAATAATAATCAAAGTACGAATAAAAATGGTCTAGGTACAACAAGAATGAAAATGAGCATCCAAAGTTACAATTATTTTCAAAGAATCACAAGTAGAAAATAAGATCTTCTTTTTTAGAGTTGTTTTGTGCTTCTTGGTCTTCTCCTTGATCTCCCAATCTTCCGGATGATGAAAACCATTTTTTAAGTATATTTAAGCCCCTAGTGGACCTGTACCCTTAAAATTATCAAATTCCACTCAAAAAAGGCTTTTTCAGCGAAATCAGCGAAATCAGCCGCATATCAGCACGCGGTCGCGGCGGGTCGGAGCCGGCCGCGTTTTAGCAGGCGGTCGCGTGCACTTCTGACGCGGCTGCGTGCAGCCTTTCTGGAAAATTCTGATGAATCTTATTTTGGCCATAACTTGAGTTCTACTCGTCAGAATTAGGCGATTCAACTGCCCACAGGAAGCTAACGAGATTCTCTACAACTTGACGATGACCTTGGCTTCCAAATTTGATCAATTTTCATCATATATCCTTTAAAAGCTCCTTTCTTCATTTAACTGATACCTGAAATGCAATAACACAAAAACACATCAAAATACCAATAACTTAAGTCCAAAACACCAATTTAAGCTTGGAATAAAGCGTTCCAAGTGGATATAAAATCCACTTATCACACCCCCAAACTTGAATCGATGGTTGTCCTCAAGCATAAACAGACTCAAAACTACAAAACAAACCTAATTCATGAATGCAACTACGTGAATGCAACTAAATGATAATGCAATCAATCCCCTCAGAATAACCATAACGAAATGAATAAGCCAATGCATCTAAGAATGCAATGACTTAAAAAAGAGTTCGAATAAATCCCACAAACGAACTCACAAACCAGAAACGTGCGTGTATGGAATGCTTAACAAATATCTCTCGATACTAGATCAATAACCATAACTTATCTATCATCGAAACAATCAAAAGTTTATAAATATAATAGACAATAAACGCATTATGACTCACAACACCTCCTTTCGACTAGACTTATACCAGGATTCACACTATTATTGAACATATAACAAAGATGCTTATTTGACCGTACAATGAATGAGGTCCCAAAAGACTTATGCAATAATACCCATATATAGAGCGTTAGGTTAGCGGATCCCAGACTATAAAAGCCTTAGGTCACTAGGTACAAAGTCCCCTAGAACTTAATAACTCGAGTATTAAAGAGCTGACTCTTGATTAATTATGCATAAACACATACTTTTTTTTCTTTTTTTTCTCTTTTTTCTTTTTTCTTTTTTTTTCAACAGTTTCTGAATGAGTGCGTTTTGCTCCCATCTCATTCAACCCTAGACTACTCATAAAACTATGAGCCGGCTACTAGCCATTTGACGCCTAGCCTTACAAGAACTAGCAATAAAATCCAAGTTTTTCTCCTTGTAAAAAAAATCAGTGTTTTTACGTCATTACGAGAATATCACAAATTCTAAATATAACCAAATGATTAAATCTCAACAACAAACAAGTATGATCATGATCTAGATCAAAAGCAACCCTATAGGACTTTGTGAAAATATTTGTTTCTGGCATGCAAATCAATTCATTAGGACATAAATATCCCTCTATTCGTCATCACCACACTCAAATCAACATCAACTTATCAAATATCATAGTTCATCTTAAGGGATCATGCTAAATATGCATGCAATTGCAACTATATGAAATCACATAAAAATAAACAAATATGTCCTAAATGAACAATCATACAAAAATATAAATGAACTAAAACTAAACATGCAATATGAATCTATATGAATCTATATGGACACACACACTACTAATCCTTACATTATCACCCCTAAACTTAAAATTTTCAATGTCCTCATTGAAGGTAATAATAAGGATTTCAGGCATACCTAGTCGTCGGAAAGATCACCCTCCTCGGGTGGAGGATCAGGTGGCCAATCAACCTAGACACTAGTGGCTCGGAAAATAGTGCTCAAAGCCTGTGTCAAATCTGCCGCAAAACGAAGGTGAATGTCGTGCATGGCCTCCATACGCCTAATTACTCGCCTGTACTGCTCATCACCAACACCAGTCTTATCAACTACTTGCTGCACATGAAAAGAACCCTCTATAAGTATTGGAGGGTTCGTTCGGCTACCCTCTACATCATCAAAGATATATCCCAAGCCCTTATCATGTGGTCCACCAAAGAATGCATAACTCAAGTGATCTGGTAGTGGGTGAAGCTCAAGTGTAGAAACATCTTCAATAGATGGCTCGAGACACTCCTTAGAAATTTTCAGCTCTGCTAACCCAAGAGAATCGAATGGTATATCCAACTTCCTCTTCCACGGAAGTGCATTCAAAACCTGTAGTTGCTCTGCTTCTTCCTTGTCATCAATAACTGATTTCCCCATTAATGATCTCTCTAAGGTCTCTGACTTTGGCAATTGCTCAGGCTCTGAATTTACTACAGAGTCGACCCACTCTACTTAAAAGCACTCATCTTTAGCTGTGGGTAACTTTATTTCCTTGAACACAGTAAAAATGACCTTTTGATCGTAAACCTTCATCAAAAGCTCTCCTTTTTGCACATCGATCATAGTTCGGTCTGTAGCCAAGAATGGTCTTCCCAAGAAAATGAGAATCTTCTTATCATCCTTGAAATCAAGAATTACAAAGTCAGCAGGGAGGATGAGTTTATTCACCTTGACCAAGACATCCTCCACTATACCTCATGGATAAGCGATGGAATGGTCAGCTAGTTGCAATGACATGTATGTTGGTTTCGGATCAGGCACACCAATCTTCTTGAAGATAGATAAGGGCATCAGATTGATGCTAGCTCCTAAATCACATAAATACTTGTCGAACGACAAGTTTCCGATGGTGCAAGGAACAATAAAGCTTCCAGGATCTTTAAGCTTCGGAGGCAACTTTTGTTGTAGCACAACACTGCATTCCTCCGTAAGAGCAACGGTCTCTAAGTCATCGAGCTTCACTTTCCAAGAGAGAATACCTTTCATAAACCTCGCATAGCTAGGCATCTGTTCAAGAGCTTCAGCGAAAGGTATGTTGATATGAAGTTTCTTGAACACCTCCAAAAACTTCTTCAACTGTTTATCCACCTTTTTCTTCTACAGCCTCTTAGGAAAAGGAGGTGGAGGATAGATCTGTTTCTCCCCTGTATTACCCTCAGGAGAAGTGTGTTCCACAGTAGTCTTCCTTGGTTCCACCTCTGCTTCCTTCTACACTTCTTCTTCAGTCACAACTGCATTTTTTGAAACTTGAGATTTTGCAGGCTCTTCGTCTTGCTAAATTTGGGGGCTTGCGACCTTTCTAGACCTCAAGGTGATGGCGTTCACCTGTTCTTTAACTTCCCTCTTGCCTGGATTAGCTTCTGTAGCACTAGAAAGCGTTCCTGGTGGTCAATTCAATAAGACATTAGCAATTTGCCCTCTTTGGTTCTTCAGATTCTGGATAGAAACAGCTTGGCCTTGGCATATAAGAGCCTGGTTTTTGTACATAAGCCGCAACTCCTACAATTCAGATTTTTCAGTCGAAGATAGACCTGCACCTCCATGAGTTTATTGTTGAAGTTGGAGTTATTTTCTTGGTGTGAATTGTTGCTGAAAACCAGGAAGATTGAATTGCTCGTTTCCAAACTACTGGAACGGCTGTTGCATCACATTCTGATTATTCCTCCATCTTAAGTTAGGACGATTCCAGTTGTCAGGATGATAAGTGTCTGGAACTGGTTGTTGCGATCTCTGAAAGTTGCTCACAAACTGAGCTGAGTCACTAGATATAGCGCATTGCTCTGTCACATGCGGTCCTGCACATAGCTCACAAAAACTAATTATCTGCTTAACACCATAGTTAGCCAGAGAATTGATCTTCATAGACAACGCCTTTAGTTGAGCAGTGATAGCCGTAGCTGTATCCACTTCAAGAACTCCTGCTACCTTGCTCTGTGGACATCTCTTGGTTGGATACTAATATTCATTAGCAGCCATCGGTTCAATTAGATCATAAGCTTCCTCATAGCTCTTTGCCCATAATGCTTCGCCTGATGCTGTATCGAGCATGGGTCTGGACTGTGCTCTCAACCCATTGTAAAAACAATTGATGATCATCCAATCAGGCATTCCATGATGAGGACACTTCCTAAGCATCTCCTTGTAGTGCTCCCAAGCTTCATATAAAGATTCTCCTGATTGTTGTGCAAATTGAGTAAAAGCATTCCTGATTGCAGCTGTCTTCGCCATAGGGAAGAATTTAGTAAGAAATTTCCGAGCAAGATCCTCCCAAGTAGTAATCGAACCAGCTGGTAGAAAGTGTAACTAGCTCTTAGCTTTCTCCTTCAGAGAGAATGGGAATAGTCTCAGCTTTATAGCATCTTCAGAAACTCCATTGAACCTGAAGGTGTCGCAGATCTCAATGAAATCCCTAATGTGCATATTGGGATCTTCAGTTGGAGAACCCCCAAACTGGATTGAATTCTGCACCCATTGAATTATGCCAGGCTTGATCTCAAAGGTATTAGCTATGATAGCTGGCCAGGAAATCCTAGATTGAATGTCATTGATCTTGGGTTGAGAAAAATCCATCAAGGCTTTCGTTCGTGCTGTTGGATCTCCCATTGTACTGAGTATTTGAAACACAAACAAATAAACCGTGAGAGTAAAAGAATTTGAGTCAGTGAACTTTAACGACCACTGATGACAAGCACATAAACTAAAAATTAACACCGAGTGTAATAACCCCAATTTTTGGAAATTTTTGAAACCCTTATGAATAGTGATTTTGCAGATTATGTTGAATGAGAAAACTTTTCATGCCACACTATGTAGGGGTTCTGTTATTGATCTTCTGGGATATTATTAGTACTTTATGTGGTATATAAGTGTATGTAAAAATCGCCAGAATCCAATTCCGAACACTTTGATTTTTCCCGGAAATCCACTAGATACGGAAAGAATTGAGTATAAGGTAACAGGATAAAAAGGATTTAAATAAAAGGACTATAAGAGAGGATCATAAAAGTATTAGAATGTATTGAGAAAGGTTAAGGAAACCCAAGTAATAAGATCCCGGGTATCATCCCTCAAACAATAAACGAAAGCGAAAGTTAAGCGAACCGTATAACAGATCAGCGGTCATTAGGCAAACAATTAGAAGCTAATCAAAGGGATTAGTGGGGATGATGCCATCAAACCAATAGGAAGAGGACAAAGGAGGGAGGGTGACATCACTTGATTATGTAAGCATGACATAAGGGGAAAGAGATGTGGTTGATTTAAAACCACACAAAGTCAAGGTTAGAAAAGTAATTACCCAAAAACAAATCAAAAGAAACCAAGGCAAGCAAAACAAATCACCAACACACCAAGCAAGCAAAAAATTCACTTCCTTTCTTTTTCTTCTTGAAGCTCTCGGCCCCTTTTCTTAAAAAATGAAGATCCAAGCTCCACCACTTACTATTTGGCAAGATCAAGCTTGTAGGAGGTTAGATTAAGGCTTCCATGGGCATTCCAAGGATCTTTCATGGATTAAAAGCTTCAAGGAAGGTTATCGGACCCACTCTAAGCTTAAGTCTATCCGGGAGCACTCAGGCAAGTTTTCTATCCGTTATACTGTTGTTGTGATATGTATATGTATATGCATTGTCTTGTGATAAATGCATGTTGGTTAATTAGCAAATTCTTGCGATATATTGTAGCATGTGATATGGTATATATGCATGCCTGTTTCATATTTTTGATTATATATCTGTTAGTTCAATGCTTATAGTTGCATAATACCTATGCTAGAAATAAGCAGTATTTGAGTTGACCCTTAGTATAGGGGATCAAAAGGTGAACATATTTCTAAACCGGGAGTCGATGTTCCCGAGTATATATATATGGATACAGTTTTCAAAACTATGAATCGAATAAGGTTTATTCGATAACTTTATTTTATTAATGAATATTATTTTGAATATTCATTCGAGGGTTAATGACTCCGTTTATTTTATTAATGAATATTATTTTGAATATTCATTCGAGGGTTAATGACTCCGTTTATTTTATTAATGAATATTATTTTTGAATATTCATTCGAGGACTTATGACTCCGATTATTTACTAATTAATATTCTTTATTTTATTAAAGAATAATGTGTCGGTAATCAAACTTACTTTTGATTATTCAAATAAAGATATTACTTTCGTATAAGTATATCTTTGGTTATTTAATATTCATTTCAAGTATAAGTTTTAAAACTTCTACTTCAATTATTTTTAAAAAGATTATTCTTTATGGGAATATTATTTAAATAATAATATTCAGATATTTTCTAATATATTGGGACAGATTTATTTTGCTAAATCAGCATTACTCCAAACATTCTTAAAAATATTTTCGAGTCTTCAAAATGATTTTTAAAGGTTAGGGCGGATCCAAAACTCATTTTTTTTTATATTTAAGATCTTCCTTTCGAAGGGGATTTAAATACTCGCTCAAAACCTGAGGGATCTGGCTCTGTGGTGTGTTTTATATTCACAACAAGGTTGCTGTCTTGATAAAAGAATTTTGTTTACTTACCCAACACTCGGGAAGTAAAATTCTGGGAACAAGTTAATCCATTAACAGGCATCGCCTGGGAAATATCGGTGAATTTTCCTTTCCAACTAGATACGACTTCTTGCTGGAGCCGTATCAACAAGTTTCTACTTGGGGAAAGGGGGGACGAGCTTTACGTTTCAGAGTCATGGATTTCATCTGAACTAGGAGTGGCGTAAGTGGTCGAGTGGCGCCGGCCCAGCCTTATTATATTGGTCCATAATTGATGGATTTTAAACGCAGCGGGGGCATGGCAAAACACTTTTCCACATATAAAATCCAAATAAAAGCATATAAATCGTGAATAAAAATTCGAGGGATCAAATCTAACCTTTTAAAATAATTCGGAGACAACGATCAGAGATCCTTAGCAGTTGCTCCTCAAGTGTGAAGCACTCCACCGGTATCCACCAAGAAAACGATGTTAAGGAGGAGGAAGGAGGTGGAGAGAATTGAGTTTTCCAAACTTTTTGGGTTTTCGGGTTTCGATGGGGTTAGAATAAAATTAGGGTCTACAATAGTGTATTTATAGGCAAAATTTTCAGCTGAAATTTTTCCATAAATATTATTATTATTATCCCATTTATTATTCTCATTAATAATTAAAACACCTTTTAATCATTAATCCTTTTTCTAAACACTTTAGAAATAATTCTCTCTCTCTTGATTTAATTTCCAAAAATTAAATCCTTTAATTAATAATATTAAGAACTTTTCTTAATTATTTTATAATAAATTAAATCTCATTTAATCAATTATTAAATTTTCCAATTAATTATTTCTTTCACAAATAAATAATTATTAGCCATTATTAATTAATTCCTCCACCATTAAATCATTCTCTTTTTATGGTGTGACCCTGTAGGTTCAATATTAAGCCGGTAGTAGAAATAAATAATAATAAAACTATTTTATCATTATTTATATAAATTCTCTAATTTATTAAATATGATTAATTAATTAATCACATTTATTCTACATCGTGAGGGATACTTCTCAGCATATCGCGACTATCCGGATAATATGAATTTACTGCTTAGAATACCAAGAACCTGTCAGTGAATAGTTACCGTACAATAAACTCCTTCTACCCTACAATGTCCCGATTAAATACAAGGCATGGATCTCGTGTCAAGCCTATCTAATTTAATCACTTGCTTACCATTTACTATGCGTAGTTCTATGCAAATTAGAAACTCCTTTCTAATTTCATTCACTCTGGCCAGAGATTCCTGAACTAGCATAAGTGGATCAGCCTTGAACATTCGCTTCCTTCACTGGAAGGGGTAGATCCTTTATTGATCATACACTATCTTCGTGTACAAATTCCTATACCCAGAAGAGCCCTAATAATTGTCCCTGGAGACTAAGAACTAAACCAAAGCATAGTTCAGTGTACACAAGATGACTATGATGACCTCAAGTCTAAGGATACTTGTACAACTATCACTATGTGAACAACTGCTGACACGTGAGTGAACTCCATCAGTTGTTCAGCTGTGCGAGTCATGTTCAGTGAACTTATTCTATAATAAGCACCTACATACTAGCTATAGTGTCACCACACAAATGTCTATGAGAACAGACATCCTTCATAATGAAGCAAGCATAGTATGTACCGATCTTTACGGATTATTAATTACCAGTTAGTAATCCTATGACCAGGAACTATTTAAGTTTAGAGTTATCATCTTTTTAGGTCTCACTATTATGATCTCATCATAATCCATGAAAAACTTTACTCTAAACTATGGTATATCTTATTTAAACACTTAAATAAATAAAGCCCGTAATAAAAACAAAATAAGTCTTTATTAATATCAATGAAATCAAAACAGATTACATAAAAGTTATTCCTAAATCCTAATACATGATTGGACTTAGGACATATTCCTTTCAATCTCCCACTTATACTAAAGCCAATCACTCTGGTATCTAATACCCATCTTGTCTTTATGACGATCAAAGTAACTTTCATAAAGTAGCTTTGTGAGTGGGTCTGCTATGCTGTTATATGTGTCAACTCTAATTTAATACAATATAAGAAATGTTACCGCGCTCCCACTAACCCTTTTGTAGACGCATGGTTCATCTACGTTTTTGATAAAATCAAACTCTTTGATTGTCTCATCAAAATAAATGTTCCATCTTTCGAGAAGCTTGCTTTAAACCACATATGGTTCGCAATAGCTTAACACACTAGGTTTCCATTTCCCTTGGAAAGAAAACCATCTGGCCATCTGCCAGATTTCATAGTCGTAGTAAGCAGCATTCGCAAGCAAAATCCGAACTGATTTTAACAGGGCTACAGGTAAAAGGTTTCATCAAAGTCAATCCATTGCCTTTGTTTGAATCCTTTTGCCACAAGCCTGGCCTTAAAGGTCTCCACCTGGCCATTTGCTATAATCATTCTTTTGTATACCGTATATATAGATTCCATTCCGGATTTCATGACACTATGCCATTTCTCTGAGTCAACACTACTCATAGCCTCATTATAGGTCACAGGGTCGTCATCATCAATGATCGACAACTCATTGTCATTCTCAATGACAAGGCCATAATACCTCTCAGGTTGGCGAGACACTCTCCCTGATCTATGAATGGGCTGTTCCACAAAAGGTTGTTCAGTCAGAACAGGTGTTTCCACTTGATCCGTAGTAGTTTGTGCTTCTTGAACTTCATCAAGTTCAATTTTGCTCCCACTGTTTCCTTCAAGGATAAACTCCTTTTCCAAGAAGGTAGCATGTCTGGAGACAAACACTCGATGATCGGTGTAAAAGTAATACCCTAAAGTCTCTTTAGGATATCCCACAAAACTATATTTTACGGATCGATATTCCAGCTTATCTGGGTCAACTTACTTGACATAAGCTGGACATCCCCAAATCTTAACGTGTTTAAGACTCAGTTTCCTTTCTTTCCATATCTCATACGAAGTTTGAGGAACAGATTTTGGAAGACACCTTATTCAGTAAATATGCTGAGGTTTCCAATGCATAACCCCATTAGAATACTGGAAGATTTGCATAGCTCATCATGGACCGAACTATGTCTAACAAAGTTCGATTTCTCCTTTCAGATACTAATCTGGAGGAGTCCACTGGGAGACTATACCATTTACTTTGAGATAATCCAGAAACTCTCCATTCAAGTATTCACCACCTCGATCTAATCGAAGAATTATAATACTATGTTTGGTTTGTTCTTCCACTTCATACTTATACTCTTTGAACTTTTCAAAGGCTTCAGATTTGTGTTTCATCAAACACATATCCGAATCTAGATCTATCATCTATGAAAGTAATGAAGTATGAAAATCCACCCATGGCTTGCTTAAACATTGGTCCACATACATCTGTGTGTACTATTCCTAGCAAATCTGCAGCCCTCTCTCCATGTCCACTAAATGGAGACTGCAGTGCCACTATAAAGTGAGATTTTCATCATCCCTTTTCTTTTATTAGTTTGTTCAATCTGAAGTAAATTATGTCACATATACACACACCATTATTTAAAGTACCACGTCCATAAAGAACATTATCTCTAAGAATAGAACATTCATTATTCTCAATAATAAATGAAAATCCAGCCAAGTCTAACATGGGAATAATATTCCTCACAATCGAGGGAACAAAATAACAATTATTTCAAACAATAGTCTTGCCCGTAGGCATATGTAAATGAAATGATTCTACATCTTCAGCAGCAACTCTTGCTCTATTTCCATCAGTAGAATCACCTCCTCTTCCTCAAGAGTCCTACTTCTCCTTGGTCTCTGCAACAAATTACAGATATGAGAACCACAGGCGGTATCTAATACCCAAGTAGAAATGACATATTCACTTCTATCATGAACATACCTGAATCAGAAGCGGTAGTCTCACTACCCTTCTTCTTCAATTCTGCAAGGTAAACCTTGCAGTTCCTCTTCCAGTGCCCCACCTTATTACAGTGAAAGCAAACAACTTTGCTCTTGGGGTCTTCAGCTTTTGGTGGAACCGGCGTTTTCTCACCTACTTTCTTCTTCTTGGAAGGGTTCCTCTTCCTTTTCTTAGGATTGGAACCTGCACCAATTAGAAGAATAGAACTCTTCTTAGGGGGAAAATTCGATTCCGCAGTCTTCAACATGTTGTGGAGTTCAGGAAGGCTGACATCCAACTTATTCATGTGAAAGTTCACAACAAACTGCGAGAACGAACTCGGAAGCGATTGGAAGACCAAGTATTGGCTCAGCTCCCCATCCATGGCAAAACCAAGTTGTCCAAGACGTTCAATCAAATTGATCATCTTAAGTACATGGTCATTCACAGATGATCCCTCAGACATCCTACAACTGAACAGCTCCTTCGATATCTCATATCGAGCTGTCCTCCCCGCCACATCATACAACTCTTGTAGATGCATGAGGATAGTGTGAGCATCCATATGCTCATGTTACTTCTGTAGCTCAATGTTCATGGAAGCTAGCATGATGCATTGAGCAACATTTGCATCATCTATCCACTTACGATACACAACATGTTCATCATTATGTGCATCACTAGCAGGTTCAGTAGGCTTAGGTGAGTCAATCACGTATTCCAGCTTCTCAATCCTGAGAACAATTCTCAAGTTTCGAAGCCAGTCAGCATAATTAGGACCAGTCAATTTGTGAGCATCCAGTATGCTCCTGAGTGATAGTGCAGAAGACATAACGTACAAAGTAAATCTGTAAATGATAAACACATAACAACACTTAGCAAATATTCGATTTCATTTCAAAACACTATATGAATCGGGTCCTTATTCATAAGTGGCTCCCACTAGTTTTCCTAATTAATTCAACCCCCTACGTGAAAAATTAAGCATTCATAATGCTAGTGGGAATAGGGATCCTACATTCCATTATACAACCCCGGCTGTAGCACGAACCGCCATGCAATGTTCAATAGGCAGACAACTCTTGTCAATTACATCTCATGTTATTCCCTAATCAAACTTTAGCCTCTTGAATAATTGAGTCTCGGCTTTAGCACGACAAACTCAATATTCTAAGTCAAGTCAAACCCAACATTCCGTACAGTTGAATTAGTCCCCAAAGGCCCACGGCTGTAGCACGTACCGACCTTTAGATTCTTATTCAATGTACACATCTCTATGTAATAGACAAGTATTTCTTATTTCGAAATCAAAGCCCTCGGCTGTAGCACGAACCGACAATGATTCAAAATAAGAACTACTTTTCTATCATGTTGGAAGGCTATGACCGACACAAGCCCGTTGTGTCATTGGCCAATTACTACTTGATATTATTTAATTTTAGAGGCATTATATTACGTTACAATCATAATCATATTATAAAGAAATTCTTCCTTTTAAATTAAATATTTCAAATCAATAATCAATAATCAGATGATTCCCAGATCGGGTGGAGCATTGTCAAGAGGCGTCACTTAATAACCCTTTCTTACAGATAGAAATCTGTTATTGACAGAATCATCCTTTCTCTCATATCGAAAATTCATATTCAATTACGTGTTTCACAAACACAAGAATCTCATGATTGTATTCATAATATTATTCTTAAGGTTATGAAATAATTTCACTATACTAGGATGTCTAACGAACGCCTTATGTTCATTTAAGTTCACCTAAATCTATCATCGCATGATAAACTAAGCATATATCACATATATCAACATGAATAAACATCAAGGTAGGCATGTTAAATCATCTAGCACATTAGTCTAAGCATTATACATCTCTATGTATCACATGAAGCATTTAAAAGCAATTAAAACAGTAAAAAACAACTTTAAAATACTTCATAGAAATATAAACAGTTCAAAACTTTTATATAAACTAAAATTGATCACACCATTAGATCCGTCTCGAAAAAACGAATCCAACGGTATATTGCACGCCCAAAACGGAGTTACGAAACTCCCAGAAAATCAATTTTAAAATCAACAGACGGGCTGTAACGCATTACAGGAACGCGTTACAAGCCCTGTAACGCATTCCGATGATGCGTTACATCCCTTTTAAGCCATTAAAGGGTGTAATGCATTCCGTGAATGCGCCACAGGTGTGTAACGCATTCCCGGAATGCGTTACACCCCTATATATATATATATATTTTTTTTATTCTGCACCAGCCGCCGTCTTTCTTTCTCGATCAGCGTGCCTGACTGTTACTGTACTTTACCCGTGCATTCAACACAAACATAGCAGACTATACAGATATATTTGCAGCCATATACATATACAAACTTACAATTTATATATATATGATTATTTAATTACGAATTTTAATTGAAACAACTTCAAAAATTCATAATAAAAAATCTATAAATCATAAAATTATGAAAAAAATACCCAGACGATCTACAACACTTGTAGAATCCAGATCAACATTCAAAATTATTCTGAGAAACGATTTCTCATCAGACAAAATTAATCCATGATATAACTTGTAAAAATCATAATTAATTCATACAAGCACATAAAATTCTGAAATTTTTACCACAGATCTATATGCATACAACCTATGCTCTGATACCATTGATGGATTTTAAATGCAGCGGGGGCATGGCAAAACACTTTTCCACATATAAAATCCAAATAAAAGCATATAAATCGTGAATAAAAATTCGAGGGATCGAATCTAACCTTTTAAAATAATTCGGAGACAACGATCAGAGATCCTTAGCAGTTGCTCCTCAAGTGTGAAGCACTCCACCGGTATCCACCAAGAAAACGATGTTAAGGAGGAGGAAGGAGGTGGAGAGAATTGAGTTTTCCAAACTTTTTGGGTTTTCGGGTTTCGATGGGGTTATAATAAAATTAGGGTCTATAATAGTGTATTTATAGGCAAAATTTTCAGCTGAAATTTTCCCATAAATATTATTATTATTATCCCATTTATTATTCTCATTAATAATTAAAACACCTTTTAATCATTAATCCTTTTTCTAAACACTTTAGCAATAATTCTCTCTCTTGATTTAATTTCCAAAATTAAATCCTTTAATTAATAATATTAAGAACTTTTCTTAATTATTTTATAATCAATTAAATCTCATTTAATCAATTATTAAATTTGCCAATTAATTATTTATTTCATAAATAAATAATTATTAGCCATTATTAATTAATTCCTCCACCATTAAATCATTCTCTTTTTATGGTGTGACCCTGTAGGTTCAATATTAAGCCGGTAGTAGAAATAAATAATAATAAAACTATTTTATCATTATTTATATAAATTCTCTAATTTATTAAATATGATTAATTAATTAATCACATTTATTCTACATCGTGAGGGATACTTCTCAGCATATCGCGACTATCCAGATAATATGAATTCACTGCTTAGAATACCAGAAACCTATCAGTGAATAATTACCGTACAATAAACTCCTTCTACCCTACAATGTCCCGATTAAATACAAGGCATGGATCTCGTGTCAAGCCTATCTAATTTAATCACTTGCTTACCATTTACTATGCGTAGTTCTATGCAGATTAGAAACTCCTTTCTAATTTTATTCACTCTGGCCAGAGATTCCTGAACTAGCATAAGTGGATCAGCCTTGAACATTCGCTTCCTTCACTGGAAGGGGTAGATCCTTTATTGATCATACACTATCTTCGTGTACAAATTCCTATACCCAGAAGAGCCCTAATAATTGTCCCTGGAGACTAAGAACTAAACCAAAGCATAGTTCAGTGTACACAAGATGACTATGATGACCTCAAGTCTAAGGATACTTGTACAACTATCACTATATGAACAACTGCTGACACGTGAGTGAACTCCATCAGTTGTTCAGCTGTGCGAGTCATGTTCAGTGAACTTATTCTATAATAAGCACCTACATACTAGCTATAGTGTCACCACACAAATGTCTATGAGAACAGACATCCTTCATAATGAAGCAAGCATAGTATGTACCGATCTTTGCGGATTATTAATTACTAGTTAGTAATCCTATGACCAGAAACTATTTAAGTTTAGAGTTATCATCTTTTTAGGTCTCATTATTATGATCTCATCATAATCCATAAAAAGCTTTACTCTAAAATATGGTATATCTTATTTAAACACTTAAATAGATAAAGCCCGTAATAAAAACAAAACAAGTCTTTATTAATATCAATGAAATCAAAACAGATTACATAAAAATTATTCCTAAATCCTAATACATGATTGGACTTAGGACATATTCCTTTCAATAATGGCCTGGAAGTTCCGCTAAAACGGTCCATTCCTTAGGAGTCCAGTGTTCGGTTGACAAGTAAATCCGACAGGTTCTCCTCTACATGTAGAAAATGGTGGGGTTGTACTACTATGACTGATCATCGTAAGTGGTCTTCCTGGCGCGGCAAACTCCCGTAATGAGTTCATCATCCAATTGGATATTTCTGCAACACTACCCAGAGCACTTCGATAGAAAGGCTACGATTGGGCGATTGTTGAGTGTTGGCAGGGTCAAGTTTTCAAAATGATGTTTGCATCAAATGAAGTATCTCATAACTTCATTTTATTTTGATGATATTTTAAAGATTGAATCTATTCAAGTATTATCGTGTAGTCTCATCTATGTGATGAACTTTTGAACTAATTATAACTTGAACGGTGGTAGTTCAAGTAGTATTTGGAAAAGATATAAGTATATTGGAGTATCTTGTAACTTCATCTTTTAAACTTATATCTAGTAAATGATTATCTTATGCATGTCAAAGATTTTCAGAAAAACGTTGAGACAAGGTTAGATATATGAGATCACCTTGCAACGATAGTTTTATACAGTTATAAACTGGAACTCTGTGTATATTATACATGTCAGAGGATTTCAAAGATTGTGAAAAGTATATATGTATGTATACTGAATATTTTGCGACTTCATCGCATTAAGATATCAAACTTGGTTCATTTCTTTTGACCAAGACTTTCATGAGTACTATGAGAAGGCTCATATATTGTTAATCATTATACATATTATTTTGGTGGGCTTGCTGCTCACCCTTGCTTTCTTCTTTCATCACACAACAACAGATAGAAAAGATGAACATGACCAAGCTCCCAATTCGCGAGCGGATAGGAAACGTTCCGCAGTTTCCTATAGGCATTGATGTCGCTGTAGCTGAGGTAGGAACTACCAATAGGCTAGGCTTCAAATTTTGATGTACCAGATTTATGTATATTTATGAATTGTAATAATGGCAAAGAAATGTAAATTTATTCAGAAACCCTTTTAAGGTGTATTGGCATATAATTGTGGAATAAAACGACTTGTGATTATTTTTGGATATTCATCTCTGAGACTATAACTTGTGGTGTGTGTGTTTATTGTGGGGTCACAGTACAGAGTAGTTGATTATTTATTAAGATTGGGTGTTATTATGGGAAATGGAACTCGTGACAACCCGGATCCCCGACCCCGGATTTGGGGGTGTTACAGAAGTGGTATCAGAGCTAAGCGTTATAAACCTCAGAGATGATGTGATGTTAAGATAATAAGTTCACTAAGATAATAAGAACTCTTGCCAAGTTCATAGTCGGGCTACCTAACGTAGTACTGACAATTAAAACCCTTATGGGAACCCTTATAAATATCGTGATAGAAGCGTAGTTCATTATCGTATATGTTAGCGGGACTCCGAACCCTGAGGTTGAGGAGCAACAGCGCGATGATGTTTCATTAGTTATTGGAGATCAGATTGTGGATCCAATAGAGCGTCCTAGCACGGGACCGGATGATGTTCATATTGAGGATGTAGCGGTTGAGGATGTTGTCCTAGAAGGGATAGTTGCTGAGGAAGATCCCATGGAGGATCCTGACAAGAATGAATAAAGGACCACTGATGAATTGATGACCATGGTTAGGTCGACTACCAAAGGTAGGATTGGTCGGTCACTACCGGAGGTTCGTTCAAGTTTGTAAAGATAGTAGCCCCCTTTAACGCGGCTTACTCGTAAGACTGAGAAGTTGAATGGACAGAGAAATACGAGAACAACTTTCAAGAACTGAAGCAAAGATTGGTGATGGCCCCTATGTTAGCATTGCCGGATGGAAAAAGGAGATTTTGTGATTTGTATTGACGCTTCGCATAAGGAATTAGGGTGCTCTTATACAGCACAACAAGGTACTCGCGTACGCGTCAAGAAAATTAAGGAAATATAAAATTCGATATCCCTACCCTTGAGCTTGGGCTCATGGCAATAGTTTTGCCCTAAATATTTGAGGCACTACTTGTATGGAGAGAATTGCGAGATTCACAAACCATGGGAGCTCTAGTACATTTTTACGTAGAAAGAGCTCAACATACGCCAGAGGAGGCGGTTAGAGCTAATCAAGAATTATGTTTAGAAGATTCTTTATCATTCGGGGAAAGCCAATGCGGTGGCTGATGCCCTTAGTAAAAAAGAGAGACTCAAGATAATAATGTCTTTGGGAGAGTTTATAAGAGATTTTGGTAAAATGGAAATAGAAGTGAAGGTAACCGGAGCCGGTACCGAAGAGATGTTTGACATTGCAATACAGTCCGAATTATCGGAAAAGAACATATTGTGCTAGAAAAAGTGATGAATGAAGGCAGAGAGCCAACAATTAGATAAAAGATTAATACCGAGAAAGATGATAAGGGAATAATGAGGTATTTCTACAGAATTTGGGTTCCAAATGTTCAAGAGCTTAAAGATGAGATCTTAGATGAAAGCTAGTTTGAGGAATAAGATTTAGAGCAAACCCTGAACATGATAGTCAGGGAGGTCGCCATCAAGATAAAAAGGAACCCATAACATAATGAAGTGGAAAATGAGGATTTAAAACATGTAGGATGACCCCGATTATGGGGAGGAGGAGGGAACATCCAGACTAAGGAAACAGAAAGTCGAGTAAGGAAAGGAGACCCGAGACGGTACCCCTATACGGAAATTCATGGACCTGTCTAAACAGAACTTATACATTATTCCCAACCACCACCTTGAGGAGACAATGTGGTGTGAAATTCTTTCAGGACCTTTAAGTCTCTAAGCTCTCAGAGTTCCAAGGAACAGGTTGACCCAGTCGAGGCAAGAGCCTGGCTAAAGGAAATAGAGGAATCATTTGAGATTATGAAAGATTGACGAATCATAAAAGACTATTTTTGTCACTTACCCTCCTAAGAGAGAGACCACCCGCTAGTGAAAGGCCAAGGAAGGCACGGAGCAAGAGATTGTAAAAAACTAATTTAAGTTCAGTCAATTGTTTTCAGGAAAGTACTTCCCAAGGTTATGGAGATAGTGTAAAAGCTTTAGAGCCAGAACAAAGGCAGACGAGTATGATGAATTATGAATCTAAGTTGTAAAAGTTATCAAGATTCGTTCTGAGGACACGAATCCAGAATGACGGGATGTTTGAAATCAATGTTTATGTTGTGTTGGTTCATGAAATAATGATAAGAGAAAGGAAAATAAAAAGAAACTGAAGTGGAAAGGAATATAAAGGCAATAGAGTTTGAGGTATGATAAGGGAGTTGGGTATGAGGAAACCCTAAAGACTCGTAGCAATAGAAATAGAAAAGTATGCATTCGTCAGGATGAGGGTGATTCACCATGAGTTAAAATTGATGGTTGAGGGCATAAGAGATACATATATTTTATCCCCTGTGAGTCGGGAGGATTCGAGGAAACCTTGAGATAGTTCGAAGGATAAATAATAAGACGCGGATAGACTAAGGAGACAAGAAAGTAAGAAAGTAGGAAAATTGGATGAAGGAAGTGACCTTCAAAAATGTGAAATGTAAGACCGGTGGCTTGATACCCAGAAAGGGAGACGCCAGGTATGAAAGATATCCCAACATTGAGATGACTGTGGAGATAAACAACAAAAGTAAATAAGGAATTATTAAGAAGAAGTTCGCGTTGAACACGACCAATATCTTCCAGAACATCCTTGTTATTGTTACCAAATTAGGCAAGAAAAGCGGATAACCGTTGTTATCTTTTGGAGGCCATATTGATTGACCCCATTTTGAATACATATGTTATTGTGAAATTAGACATATACTATCGAGGTGGGAATGATGGAATAAGGCACCCCTATCAGGGATATATGACTTGATTTATCCATGGAAGGATGCATGTACCCTTTTTAAGGTGGAATTAAGGATAGAACATCGGTAACTTAAAATTAATCCTAGGGGAATGCATACAGGTTAGCATTTCACCCTTAATAGGGATATTATGAGTGTTGACAGTATGAATTGGAAAGGATTAAGGTAATAACAACCTTTAAGAATCAGTGGAGAAATTTTTTTTCAATAGTATATAGACAATGATTCTGGTATAAATAAATGGTATTTTGATATGCCCTGTATCTAGGGAATACAGGAGGAACGATTCAAGGATAACCTTAGAGGTTTTACAAGGAGAAATGTAATATTCAAAATTCTCAAGAATAGAAATGTTGATGAAGGGAATATGACGTAATTATAATGATGCCAAGTGGGGCACGTGTTAAACCACGAGAAAGTATGGATCGAACCAGTAAAGGTCGAAATTGTTCAGGGCAATTAGAGCCTAAGATAAAAGATGTTCTAAGTATGATTGAGAGTCAGTCGTGTCAGTGATTAACCTCTAAAGACTGAGGCAATAACTTATGGAAAAATGGTGATATTTTTTTTTTACTCATCTGATTTTACGGAAAATATCTTCACATAAGCTGTGATTGAAATGAGGTAGAAAATTTATTTGGAGGTGGTTAAAATGACATTGAATGTAAGGAAATTTTACTATCAGGAAAGGCCAAAGAGGTGGCCGACACTTTAAATGTAAGAGGATAATTATAGGCGCTTGTGCCAAAGGAATACAATGATGATGGTTAAAGCTATGAAGGTTGTATTATGGTTTGGAAGATTGACATTCCTTCTGATGACTGTGCAATACCCAACCGTAATAGTAGTTGGTAAAGGTTTAATTCGTGTAATCGCCGTGAGCGGGCTATCTATCTTAGAAGGTCCTATCTTGAGAATAATCCAGGACCATGTTTCAAAAAGGACTAAACGAACCTTTGAGTTAAGTCTTCTATTGAAGGCATATGATTAAGAATGGTATTAACCTGCTATCGTTGCTTTGATTGAAACTCTTCTGCAATTTTATCTGCTTCATGTCATAAATGTACATCAGGATCTGGAGTGTTCTTCATGAATCATGAATGGTGAGTATGTTAACTCCTTAGAAGAATTTGATACGACATGTATGGACTCCGTATGGTTAGATATTAAGATTTCATGGAAAGTGAATTACGACAGTAGGTCAGTGGTGGACCATAGTAATGCAGCAATGATTCTGCGAGTAATGAGTCGATTACAACCGTGAGAGTTGTATTGGAATGGATGTTGAGATTGAGTACCACTAATCGGGTCGTGGCAGTGTATAAGTTATCATTGATAAACTAATTAAGTAGAGTATCTACCTATTGAATATTTATTCCCTCTTATGAAAAGAGAGTCGTATTACTATATGAGGAAGGTTGCGGTGCAAGCATAGAATTCTAGTAGCGATGATGTCTAGAATGAGATCCCAGGTTCGATTTTCGATATCGAGGGAGTTTCAAAGGTGATTGTGTATAAGCTCGAGGAAGAGCAAGGGTCCATAGAATGATGGACGGAATATCAAAAATATTTAAGCATGTGAAATGCGATGCGATAATACTTGATATATATACACATATGTTTTGTTCTCCTATGACAAACCTCTATAGTTCAGAGGTAGGTTCCAAGCCAAATATTTTATAGCAGTATATTTTTTTCATATATGCAATTCTCTTCAGTTCGTTCTTTTCTCTTCTTTTCATTTCATATAAGCTGAGAAGAACAACCCTTCTAGAAGGGGAGGTATTGCCGAATGACTATCTATCTGTGTGATAGAAGCCTAGTAGGATACCATCTATTGTTTAATTGCTTGTCAAGTACTAAAGGCTGGCCACCTTCTGTACTAACTATGCGATATAACAAGTGTTCATGATCAAAGTGATCTCTCAATAAATTCTTTTACTTCTATATGAAGGATTAAGCTTTCGAAGATAGAAGCAGCTGAAAAAGGAGTAGTAAAGTTGTGGTGGTATTCGGAATGGAAACACATTCATGATACTAAGGTTGACGAGGTTATTAAAAGGTTATAGAACGCTAACGAGCAAAAGTATAACCAGTATAATATTAGGAATGGAAGGTAGTAGAGATACGAACTGGAAAAGAATGGGTATTGAGAAGCAAAAGCTCTAATGCTAAAAGCTATAATGAGAGTCTGTGCAATAGACTTGAAAGAAATTGGAATGATCACTTAACACGGATTGAGTTTTCTTACGATAATAGATCATATGTCATTATTGAGGTATCGCCTTATGAGATCCTTGAGGGAAGACAATGTCGATCTCCCTTATGTTAGGATGAAGTCGTAGAGCGCAAGATGCTCGGACCCGCAGTAGTCCAAAGGACCAGGGATATAATAGATCTAATCAGAGGACGGCTGGTAGTAACCCAAGATGGACATAAGAGGTATGCTGATTTGACTCAAAAGGACAAAGAGTATGAAATAGGGGACCTAGTAATGTTATAGGTATCCCTTGGAAAGGATTAATGAGATTTGGAAAGAAAGGAAAACTAAGCCCAAGATACCTTGGACCTTTTGAGATACTAAGACGGATTGGGAAGTTGGCTTACGAGCTAGCCCTGCCCCCGAACCTGTAGCAAAGTTCATAATGTGTTCCGCGTATCAATGTTAAGGGAGTATAATTCGGATGCCAGATAAATAGGGGCATATGAGCGCATAGGCATGCAACCAGACATAACCTATAGGGAGCAACCAGAAAGGGTTATAGATCGAAAAGGAACAAGTGCTTAGGAGAAGGGTTATCAAACTAGGCAGAGTGTGGTGGTAGGACCACAATGTGGGAAAATTTACTCGAGAGTTAGAAAGTGCAATGCTAAGAGAGTATCCCTATTCATTTTCTATCTGATTCCGGGACGGAATCCTTTTAAGGAGGGGAGACTGTAATAACCCCAATTTTTGGAAATTTTTGAAACCCTTATGAATAGTGATTTTGCAGATTATGCTGAATGAGAAAACTTTTCATGCCACACTATGTAGGGGTTCTGTTATTGATCTTCTGGGATATTATTAGTACTCTATGTGGTATATAAGTGTATGTAAAGATCGTCAGAATCCAATTCCGAACACTTTGATTTTTCCCCGAAATCCACTAGATACGGAAAGAATTGAGTATAAGGTAACAGGATAAAAAGGATTTAAATAAAAGGATTATAAGAGAGGATCATAAAAGGATTAGAATGTATTGAGAAAGGTTAAGGAAACCCAAGTAATAAGATCCCGGGTATGATCCCTCAAACGATAAACGAAAGCGAAAATTAAGCGAACCGTATAACAGATCAGCGGTCATTAGGCAAACAATTAGAAGCTAATCAAAGGGATTAGTGGGGATGATGTCATCAAACCAATAGGAAGAGGACAAAGGAGGGTGACATCACTTGATTATGTAAGCATGACTAAGGGGAAAGAGATGTGGTTGATTTAAAACCACACAAAGTCAAGGTTAGAAAAGTAATTACCCAAAAACAAATCAAAAGCAACCAAGGCAAGCAAAACAAATCACCAACACACCAAGCAAGCAAAAAATTCATTTCCTTTCTTTTTCTTCTTGAAGCTCTCGGCCCCTTTTCTTAAAAAATGAAGATCCAAGCTCCACCACTTACTATTTGGCAATATCAAGCTTGTAGGAGGATAGATTAAGGCTTCCATGGGCATTCCAAGGATCTTTCATGGATTAAAAGCTTCAAGGAAGGTTATCGGACCCACTCTAAGCTTAAGTCTATCCGGGAGCACTCAGGCAAGTTTTCTATCCGTTATACTGTTGTTGTGATGTGTATATGTATATGCATTGTCTTGTGATAAATGCATGTTGGTTAATTAGCAAATTCTTGTGATATATTGTAGCATGTGATATGGTATATATGCATGCTGTTTCATATTTTTGATTATATATCTGTTGGTTAAATGCTTATAGTTGCATAATACCTATGCTAGAAATAAGCAGTATTTGAGTTTATCCTTAGTATAGGGGATCAAAAGGTGAACATATTTCTAAACCGGGAGTCGATGTTCCCGAGTATATATATATATTTATATATATATATGGATACAGTTTTCAAAACTATGAATCGAATAAGGTTTATTCGATAACTTTATTTTATTAATGAATATTATTTTGAATATTCATTCGAGGGTTAATGACTCCGTTTATTTTATTAATGAATATTATTTTGAATATTCATTCGAGGGTTAATGACTCCGTTTATTTTATTAATGAATATTATTTTTGAATATTCATTCGAGGACATATGACTCCGATTATTTACTAATTAATATTCTTTATTTTATTAAAGAATAATGTATCGGTAATCAAACTTACTTTTGATTATTCAAATAAAGATATTACTTTCGTATAAGTATATCTTTGGTTATTTAATATTCATTTCAAGTATAAGTTTTAAAACTTCTACTTCAATTATTTTTATAAAGATTATTCTTTATGGGAATATTATTTAAATAATAATATTCAGATATTTTCTAATATATTGGGACTGATTTATTTTGCTAAATCAGCATTACTCCAAACATTCTTAAAAATGTTTTCGAGTCTTCAAAATGATTTTTAAAGGTTATGACGGATCCCAAAACTCATTTTTTTTTATATTTAAGATCTTCCTTTCGAAGGGGATTTAAATACTCGCTCAAAACCTGAGGGATCCGGCTCTGTGATGTGTTTTATATTCGCAACAAGGTTGCTGTCTTGATAAAAGAATTTTGTTTACTTACCCAACACTCGGGAAGTAAAATTCTTGGAACAAGTTAATCCATTAACAGGCATCGCCTGGGAAATATTGGTGAGTTTTCCTTTCCAACTAGATACGACTTCTTGGTGGAGCCGTATCAACAAGTTTCTACTTGGGGAAAGGGGGGACGAGCTTTACGTTTCAGAGTCATGGATTTCATCTGAACTAGGAGTGGCGTAAGTGGTCGAGTGGCGCCGGGCCAGCCTTATTATATTGGCCCATAAAGGCCTGGAAGTTCCGCTAAGACGGTCCATTCCTTAGTAGTCCAGTGTTCGGTTGACAAGTAAATCCGACAGGTTCTCCTCTTCATGTAGAAAATGGTGGGGTTGTACTACTACGACTGATCATCGTAAGTGGTCTTCCTGGCGCGGCAAACTCCCGTAATGAGTTCATCATCTAATTGGATATTTCTGCAACACTACCCAGAGCACTTCGATAGAAAGGCTACGGTTGGGCGATTGTTGAGTGTTGGTAAGGTCAAGTTTTTAAAATGATGTTTGCATCAAATGAAGTATCTCATAACTTCATTTTATTTTGATGATATTTTAAAGATTGAATTTGTTCAAGTATTATCGTGTAGTCTCATCTATGTGATGAACTTTTGAACTAATTATAACTTGAACGGTGGTAGTTCAAGTAGTATTTGGAAAAGATATAAGTATATTGGAGTATCTTGTAACTTCATCTTTTAAACTTATATCTAGTAAATGATTATCTTATGCATGTCAAAGATTTTCAGAAAAACGTTGGGATAAGGTTAGATATATGAGATCACCTTGCAACGATAGTTTTATACAGTTATAAACTGGAACTCTGTGTATATTATACATGTCAGAGGATTTCAAAGATTGTGAAAAGTATATATGTATGTATACTGAATATTTTGCGACTTCATCGCATTAAGATATCAAACTTGGTTCATTTCTTTTGACCAAGACTTTCATGAGTACTATGAGAAGGCTCATATATTGTTAATCATTATACATATTATTTTGGTGGGCTTGCTGCTCACCCTTGCTTTCTTCTTTCATCACACAACAACAGATAGAAAAGATGAACAGGACCAAGCTCCCAATTCGCGAGCGGATAGGAAACGTTCCGCAGTTTCCTATAGGCATTGATGTCGCTGTAGCTGAGGTAGGAACTACCAATAGGCTAGGATTCAACTTTTGATGTACCAGATTTATGTATATTTATGAATTGTAATAATGGCAAAGAAATGTAAATTTATTCAGAAACCCTTTTAAGGTGTATTGGCATATAATTGTGGAATAAAACGACTTGTGATTATTTTTGGATATTCATCTCTGAGATAATAACTTGTGGTGTGTGTGTTTATTGTGGGTTCACAGTACAGAGTAGTTGATTATTTATTAAGATTGGGTGTTATTAAGGGAAATAGAATTCGTGACAACTCGGATCCCCGACCCCGGATTTGGGGGTGTTACACCGAGTCCCCAGTAGCGGCGCCAAAAACTTGTTAGGGTGAAAACACGCGCTAAAATTCACGCAAGTATACGCGTTCGCAAGTAGTATAAGATATAAATCAGATTCGTTCCCATAGAGACTGGTTTAAGTTAAGTTCAATTTATGCACATATGCAACAATGTATGGTTATCGCTCAATGCTAAGACAAATAACAAATTGGGTTTTGATTAAACTAAGAGATTATACTAAATAACATTAACTAAGAGAATTGAGATTGAATTACTATATATGACAAACATGGGATCCTAACTTCATTAAATATTTCATTCAATAGCCTTATTGTTCTTAACCTTAGCATGTAATGGTGATGACACTAATCAGAGAACACGAAACTAGTAAACATCAACTTTCGTTGTACGAATACCCTACTACTAAGCATCCACAAAAGAGATAGAAGTTGAATAGACACCAATTATGCTTAGTCCTTATATGTCTATAAGAATTGGAAACATAACGGTTTAATGCACAAGTTATCTATCGTGATTACATAGGGAAAGTAAGATGGTTAAAAATACCTACGAATCAAGCATAACAAATACATGAACCTATGCTAGCATGGCAAGTTCTAAACCTCTATATTCACTGTCGCTTCAATAGAGATTAACACGCTATCTTATATGTTAGCTACGCACATAAGACGAATAAGCACAACCAATACTAGGATATCAATCAATCACCACACAACAAGATATCGAAATAAATTAATTATTGAAATTCATAAGTAAATCCGCTAGAATCCCATGATAATGATTAGCCCATAATTGAACTCATCGTCATCATGGGTTCCAATGAAAGTATGGTATAAAATAAGGTCTTAATAAACTGAATAATAATCAAAGTACGAATAAAAAAGGTCTAGGTTCAACAAGAATGAAAACGAGCATCCAAAGTTACAACTAATTTCAAAGAATCACAAGTAGAAAACAAGATCTTCTTTTTCAGAGTTGTTTTGTGCTTCTAGGTCTTCTCCTTGATCTCCCAATCTTCTCGGATGATGAAAACCCTTTTTTAAGTATATATAAGCCCCTAGTGGACCTGTACCCTTAAAATTATCAAATTCCACTCAAAAAAGGCTTTTTCAGCAAAATCAGCCGCGCATCAGCCTGTGGTCGCGTGCGGGTCGGAGGCGGCCGCGTGTCAGCAGGCGGTCGCGTGCACTTCTGACGCGGCCGCGTGCAGCCTTTCTGGAAAATTCTGATGAATCTTATTTTGGCCATAACTTGACTTCTACTAGTCAGAATTAGGCGATTCAACTGCCCACGCGAAGCTAACGAGATTCTCTACAACTTGACAATGGCCTTGGCTTCCAAATCTGATCACTTTCCATCATATTTCCTTTAAAATCTCCTTTCTTCATTTAACTGATACTTGAAATGCAATAACACAAAAACACATCAAAATACCAACAACTTGAGTCCAAAACACCAATTTAAGCTTGTAATAAAGCGTTCCAAGTGGATATAAAATCCACTTATCACCCACAATTGGGGGCATGAGTCCAAGCAGAGCCTCCTGCCCCAGGAGGTTCTGCTCAACCCCGATGCCCCCCCTCGAAAATTTTGGAAAAAATTTGAAAAAAATGAAAACATATCAGAAATATTTATTTTTTTTTAAATTTTCAGGATTTTAAGATTAAGCCCAGATTAGGGCCGATTAGTGAAATTAAGCCCAGATTAGGTCCCATTAATATATATTAAGGATAATTAACCCAAATTAGAGATAATTAGTGATTTGTATGACGAAATTAGCCTAGATTAGGGTCGTTTAACCTATTCACTCTTATAATTAGTGTGAATTAAGGATAATTAGTGTCTTATATATACTAATTATTCTTAATTATCACCAATTAAGGTAGATTAGCCTCGATTAAGGCCAATTAGTGCATTATAGCTTAAAATTAGGCTCATTTAAGCCTAGTTAGCAACATGTACATGGAAATTAGCCCCGATTGGGAACGATTAGCCCCGATTAGGGACAATTAGCAGCTTTCACCCTATAATTAACCTTGACGAAGGTTAAGGGGTGATAAACGCTCGCTTTATAGTCCCGATAAGGACCGTTTAGTGTTGAACACCATTCAAATAACCGCTACGAGGGCCTTAAGTGTGTATGCTCACACTAATAAGCTATTGTAAACGTGTAAGTCACTCCACACTTTACGATAATGCGGTGATACCCATGAAAGGTCGATACACATGAAGGGTTGATACCCATGAAGGGCCGATACCCATGAAGGGCCGATACCCATGAAGGGCCGATACCCGAGAAGGGCCAAAACTACCCCGAGTCGCGAATAGACCATTATAAGTTCCACGAAAACTCGAGCAGTATTCACGGAAGTTGGGGGTAAATGATATGGATGGAAAATACATCCTAAAGACACATTAAATGTCGCATTAATTACACTTGGGCTTCTTGTCTAAAAGTCCAATACAGACTTGTCTGGTCTGAACTCATAGCAAACTCAAGACAGCCCATGTAGACAAGGCCCACTAGCTAAGGTCGTCAAGGTCCATGAACACAAGCTGTTCATGGACTAGGCCCAATACGGCTGGAAGAGCAGAGACATATGTTCTAAACAGACTCAAAGTCCTATACAGAAGGTTTTGGAACTCCTTCCTCAATGGGACTCCTAATCACCATCTAAGTTGGAGACTTGTCCACCAAGTCTCCCAACAGAAGTCTAACCCTAGACTCACCTCTATATAAAGGGCTCTACCCCTCAACCTAGAACTACGTTTTTCACTTAATTCTCTATAACAGAGAGATACGTAGGTCTCTTACAAGGACCGATAGTCCCAAACGCAAGAGCAACCATTAAAGCTCGAAGCTCACCAACCCTAACATTAAATACTAAAGTACTCAGGTTTTTATTCCACAACAATAAAGAATATTGTTCGAAAGCAATAATCGTTGGATACAATTATCATATGGAAATTCTTTATAGGATATCCATATTGGATGAACACTTTTCCTCTTGAACAATAAAAGGAAAATCCCAAATAATCTCACTAATAAAAGGCAACCAATAAGGTTGCATCAATAATGTCAATCTGAGAAACGAATTCTACTTCATGATAAATAATGAATGAAGCAGTTTGTTGTTCAATTATTTATGATTTTGAACGAATATTCGATGTATGAATGAAATAATAGAATATTTAAGTGACACAATTATGACAAAACTAGATAAAAATTCTCGTTTAGTGGGATAAACTGGCTAGGCCTCAATTAAATTATCCTTTTTAAATTTCATCATCATACATTTCTGCGTATAATATGCATGCAAATTCGTTTAAATAAATTTATTAAAAGCTGGACTAGTGAAATAATAACTAGTCCATTTTAAGAAACATATAACAACTAGGTTAACCAAATCAGCTAGTTTCAACTAGTTCAAAACATAACAGCTAGCTAGGAAAGTTAACTAACTTTTCATCAAAACATTAAAAGTCTAACTAGTTAGAACAATTAACTAGTCATTCATAAGAAATATATAACTAGTTAGTTTCAATCTGCTAGAACAAAATCTTAACATCATAACCATTGAAGAAACTCATGGCAACTTGGATAACAAGTTGAAAGAAAAGTAAAAACGGTCTCAGCCGAACAAGATGATTATAAACTTTGAACATGAAGTTCTTGGATACCTGAAAGACTTTGGATATCCTGGTTGAGAAAAATATATATCAAGTGTTGGTTACTTCCCAAGTTGGAAATAAACTGGAAGGGTTACCTGATACAAATGATCAAGGTAACACTGGAAATGAATTTTTTTTAGGTCGAATAGTGCCAACAGATACTAAACTAAATCGAGGGTAACTCATAAACTTTATCATTACCAATCCGAAGATTATCACATCTCTTCATCTTCATAATACCAGTCACCTACTAGTGCATCTCTCAAAATCATATCAAAGTCAATTAATGTATTGGGGTTCGTAAACATTGTTATAAAAGACATGCTTGTAGTTTAACAAGACTAAGACATCTTGTCAACTCTACGTAAGTTATATTATTATCTTAATTTATATTTTATACTTGTAACACTTAAAGTCTGTAAAAATGCAAAGGAGCAGACTGGAGTCTTTTTTCTAAAACAGTATCAAGCCTAAGGATTCTATCTGGAAGAAGATCAAGAAGATCATGCCTCAGAAGACTTTTGAAGAAGCTTGGAGTTGAATAAATCTGTTTGGAGAAAGATATTCTAATTCAAGATCTCTATAAGTCACAGATTTAATGTTATAGAGAACTCATTCGAGTTGCAAAGAGTACCGAAGGATGAGGAACATCCATCAGGATAGTAGTCCGGCTATCCGACGGATGACTGCTGTTAGTCACATCCGTCGGGATACAATCACTACTCGGCGGATAAGCAATATCCATCGGGATAGAATAAATGAATTTGGAGTGGGGAAGTCAGGAAAGCTACTAGAGAACTCAGGAAGATATCAACAAGCCAAATTGAAGAATTGAAGATTGGAGATATCGACAAGTCATTCCTTCAATAGAGAACTCAGAGTTATCGACAAGTCTACATTCGGTAGTGAATTCTGAGTTATCGATAAGTCAAGTTCCATTAGAGAACTAAGACTTATCTACAGGTCAAAGTGAATATGTGAAGACTAGAGATCTCGACAAACTGAAGACCTCTACAAGCCAAACTAAATATGGAGTGCTAGAGATCTCGATAAGCCTATGTACTAATGAAGATGTCAAGTGTTCTATAAAGTTAATTTTGAGATCTCGAGGTACAGTCTCAAAGTACAGAATTGCAGATCAGTTCAATATCCAAGGGAAATAATCAACAAACAATCCAAAAGCTGGATTAACAAGTCTACAAAAAGCAGCTTGAAGAGTGTGCAAGATCAATGGCAAAGATTAACTGACAGGGGAAGATTAAAGTAAACACTTGATGCAAAAGATATGCTAAGCCAGAAATGGAAGATCTGCTTTTCTATAAATAGAAATGACAAGTGACAGTTTAGAAAAGCTAATAGCATGTTTTATTATCCACTGTGTAAACCAACAGTTAACTGAGTTATAAAGTTAACATTGGTCCTTAGTCAGTTGTAACAATAAAGATCAAATCTTTTGTATCACTATCAAGAAGAATCTGAGCTCTTTAATATCAAAGAGCTTAGAAAGTTTTTAGCAAAACAGTCTTAATTTTTAATATAAAATTAAGTGAGTTTTGAAGATCCGTGTTCTTCATTTTCTGCAAATTTAAATTCTGCATGAACGCTTTTCTCTACAAGATTTAATTTACTTTGTTCAACCATTAACTTTCAAGAAAAGCCCAAAAACAGTAAAATACATTCACCCCCCGTGTGTTATTCATTACCTAACAAGTGGTATCAGAGCAAAATCTGAAGGTAGACGGATTCAAGATCTTGGAAGAATGAATACACGAAAATCAGTAACATCAAAATTCCTACCTTTGACAAAGCTAACTACACCCTTTGGAAAAAAAATGATGCTGTTTATCAGGATGGCCAATCCATTCTACATTCAGATCCTCAAGAATAGACCATTCATTCCTATGGTTAGAGTTGAGAATTCTATAGATAGAGACATGGTTATCCCAACCCATTATGCTCCAAAGGATCCTGCTGAGTATTCTGACCCTGAAAAAGAGAAAGTTTCCCTGGATAAAAGCATGCAATTGATATTGATTGAGTCACTTGACAATGTAATATACAACAATATTGTCAACTGTGACACTGCCAAGCAAATATGAGAAAAGATTGAAATACTCTGTGAAGGAACTGAGGAAGTTAGATCTAATCAAAGAAGGACACTGATTTCACAATATGAGGGTTTCATGGCTAAGCCAAAAGAAAGCATTACTGATGTGTTTAAAAGGTTCAACAAGCTGATAAATGACTTGCAGCTTCATGAAAAATACTATGAAGCTGAAGAAGTAAATCTAAAGTTCTTGCTTACTCTCCCTGATCATTTGGAACAGAAAATCTCAGCAATCAGGGAAGGGAGAGACTTGAACAGAATAACTCTGGAAATTCTATATGGAATTCTCAAAACATATGAACTAGAGATGATTCAAAGGCAATCGTTGAGGTCTGGTCAAGGATATGTTGTGGATGGTTCAAGTGCTTTAATTGTAAATGAAAGCCAAACATTCAATAATGAACTAAGAACTCAAACTTCAGCTGCCTCAACAAGTGGGCAGAAAACAAATGATTCACAGGAGCAAGTTATACTAGAATTGGAAAAAGATGAGTTTTATACTCTTGAGGAACTGGATGAGCTAGATCAGTCAATAGCTTATTTAGCTAGAAAATTCTCTAACATTAGAGTAAAGAAGCCAAGGTACCTTAGGAGTAAAGGACAATCTTTCAACAAAGACAACAGCTGGAAAGAAAAAGGGAAGTACAATTCTGATAGCAAGAGTGGTTACAAAACTGGATTTGTTGACAGATCTAATATAAGGTGCTTCAATTTTGATGAACTAGGTCACTTTGCTATGGAATGCAGGAAACCCAAGAAGGATAAGAAAGACAAAGCTTATTTGAACTAGAAGAAAAGTATGAAGCTCTTCTGAAAAAGCAACAAAGCAAAGCTTACATTACGGAGGGAAAGAGTTGGAATGATTCAGATAATGATGAAGATGAGGAAGTTGGAAACTATGCTCTAATGGCTTTGGAGCAAGGTGAATCATCCTCATAAAAAACACAAACACCAACTCTTACCACTATTGATTTAAATATAATTCAATACAAGGAAACTGTTGAAAAGATGAGCACATAAATGTTTCACATTCACACAAGCATGGTTGCTGCTAATGAAGGAGTTAACAGATTAACAAAGAGAAATGAGTAGCTTGAAAGTGAGAAGCAAGAATCTGAATTATTGTTGGTGGAGCTTGAAGCTTTAAAACAAGAAAATGCTTATCTAAAGAATAAGCTCAAGTGTGCAAATGAAATTGAAGCAATGCTCAGGGAGAAGCTGGAAAAGAATGAAGTGAAGATAAAATCTTTTAGGAATGCATCTGAACTGGTCGGAAAGTATTATGAGAAGAATAAGCCATATGCAAACATTGCTATTGGCCTTGACTATGATGTCATGAATGACAAAAAGAAGACTGTAGGTGATAAAGGGAAAGCAAAGAAAATTGAGAATGCTCCAACCTTTTTGAAAGATGTTAATGCACCTATATTCAGAGCATGTGAAGTCAATTTCAGTGAAGAAGAATTAATTATCAAGCAAAAAATTGCTGATGAAGATAAAGAGAGGAAAACTGAAGAATCAGTTCAGTCTTCCAAAACTGAAGAGAAGCTCATGAACAAACAAAGTCCCAAGACTCCTATTAAAGAAACCAAAACTGAAGATGTAAGAAAGAAAAGGAAAAATAGAAATAGGAAAATAGGGATTAAAAAAAGCAATAATTTTGCTTATGTTGCAAATGGTCCTAGAAAGAAGTATGAAAAATGTGGCTTTACAAATCATCTAACTCACCTTTGTAAAAGGGTTGTTATCAAACCAACTGAGGGAACTTGCAAATACAATGAAGCAAATTCAAATGATCCCTATTCATTCTGTGACAACTTTGACTGCATTTCTTGCAACTTGAAAGTAATGAAGAGTTGCCACAAACTGAGAGTGGGCCTTAAAGAAACATGGAATGAGTCCACATCAGAAGGAAAACGTGCACAACATTCACTGAATTTTATGTCCTCTAAAATAACTCATTCTACTTCTGTTGAACAAGTTACTAAAAAGAAACTACCCAACACTGCTTGGGTTTCCAAACACACTTAAGACTCATTGTGTGCAGAGTATAGTATAGGAAGTCATCTGGATCATAGACAGTGGATGCTCTAGGCATATGACAAGTGATAAAGCCCTGCTATCATAATTTAAGGGAGAAGATGGCCCTTTGGTGACCTTTGGAGACAACAAAAAAGGATTCACAATGGGAGATGGTAAGATTGTTTCTGAAAATGTTGTCTTTGATAGTGTAGCACTGGTAGCTGGTCTTGAAGTAAATCTTCTCAGAGTTAGCAAATTTGCAGACAAAGACCTTAAGGCTTACTCAACAAAGAAGAATGCACTGATTATCAGCAAGAAAACTGATGAAGTTGCTCTGAAAAGAGCAAGGAAAGGAAGCTTGTTTGTTAAAGAGTGTGACTTAATAAATAAGAATGGTGTTTGTTTCTTCCACTCTAAGGTATCGAAAGAAATAAACAAGCTCTGGCATAAAAATCTGTCTCACTTGATTTTCAAGGAAATTAACACCTTGTCAAAAGGGAGTTGGTAAGAAACATGCTTAAGATGGAGCTTGCTCAAGTTGAAGTTTGTGAAGTCTGTTAGAATTAGAAAATGAAGAAACTACTCAACAAGAGGATCAAGAAAGTGGAAGCTCATTTCATACACCTGAGTTTAATTACACATCTCAGGGGGAGAAAGAGGATCTTCAGATACTGGAAGGAAGCTCAACTTGGGATTATGGTATCCTAAGGGAACTGGTTTTGTAGCTGTTGGTTACATAGACGCAGATTTTGCTGGATGCAGGGTTGACAGAAAGAGTACCAATGGAAGCTGTCAATTTCTTGGACAAAGACTTGTATCCTGGTATAGCAAGAAACAACAATCTGTATCAACTTCTACAGCTGAAGCTGAATACATAGCAGTAGGAAGTTATTGTGCTCAAGTGCTTTGGATCAGAAATCAGCTAATGGATTATGGCCTAGTGTTACACAAAATTCCTATCATATGTGATAATACTAGTGCTATATCTATAATAGGTAATCCAGTTAATCATTCTAGGACAAACCACATTGATGTAAGGTACCATTTTATTAGAGAACATGCTACTAATGGTACCATTGAGCTCATTTTTGTACCAACAGAAAAACAATTAGCTGACATTTTTATTAAACCTCCGGATGAAGCAACTTTCACTAGACTTGTAAGTGAAATTGGATTGCTTAATTCTTCATCCTAAGGCCAGAACTCAGCTATTGTTTTGCAGTAGATTAATCTCCAGTAAATCAAAATTAATTTGATTAAATTCGAAATTAACTGAAATATGATTTATAAATATTTTAGAAATCTCCGCATATTTACTTTTCAAATTTAAATTTAACTTAGAATATTTCAAATTTTAAGTAAACTGCTCAGTTGTTAATTTACATTTTTAATATGTAAAATTAACATAAGGCAGAATTACAAAAACCAACAGTATAGAGAGAACTGAATTCTCGATAAGTAAAATTGACTTCTCGACAAGTTATTTTAAGACTTCTCGAGTGAGTCCTCGATAAGTCAATTTACTGACTTCTCGAGTGACTTAAATATGACTTACCGATAAGTCTTTGTAGAGTTCTCTAGTAGTGCTAATCCTCTACAAGTATAATTTTTGACTTATCAATAACTCAGAACTGAAATAATTTAATTTAATAAATTATTTTGGTAAAATACTCTTGGAAAATTCATTCAAATTTTATTTTGAATTTATTCGAATAAAAGTTGGAATTAATTCAGTCCACTTTTTTGGAAAAACTGGTCATTTATTTGACATCTCGATAAGTCAATTTTGAGTTCTCTAAAAGAGTAATTTAAAATGACTTCTCGATATGTACTTCTCTTCTCAAAATGGCTTCTCGATAGACAAACTCCAAATGTCTATTTTTGAGTTCTCGACAAGTCATCTACTTTTACTATAAATACATAGACTTCTCGATACATACACTTACTTACAACTTTCGAGATCTCTAGTGACCTAGCTTTCAATCCAAAACCGATTTCTCTCTCGTTTTTCATCCTTTCTTAGAAAATTTTCTTACCCATTCATTCTCATCAATCAACAATGGCTCAAAATGTTGTAAGGACATTTATCCCAGAGAAAGGAACCAACTATCTTGCTTTTACTGATTCAAACCAAGCCCCTGATAGTTTCAAGGGGTTTGTGAAGCTGATGGCTGAATCCTATCTTGCCGGTGCTTTGACTGCTAATCCAATACTGTATCTAGATGTGCTACATGAATTCTGGACTACAGCTATAGTGAGGACTGATGTAAACAACAACTCTCTTTCTATGGTGGTGACATGCACAATTGGAGGCCAACTAATAGAATTCAATGATCAAGATTTGAATAGAGTTTGGGGCTGCCAACTGAAAATCTGGTGGAGGTACCAACTCCTTATGAGCTGACTGAGTTCATGGACTTCATCAACTATGGTGGGAGAATCAACCTATCAAGCTTAAATAGAACCAATCTAAGGAAGGAGTGATCTTTCATCTTTGACTCAATAGTAAGGGTCTTTACTTGCAGAAAAACAGGATATGATAACATCTCAAGTATTGTGCAAAAGATGATGTATTAATTGCCCACAACACACACACAACTGAATGTTGGTCTGTTAATCCTGGAAGAACTTGCAACCAGGCTGATTATGCCTCTAACAGCTAGAGGTAAGGAAATTTTCTTTCCTAGATTTATTATTTCTACTTCAAATAATAAAGTAGCTGACATACACCTACTGAATGGTATAGATAGCACTAAAATAGGAAATTGTAAACAAGTGTGCAATATAATATTTGGCTCACTTACTACAAAGAATAAGGTCAATGTAACTCTGAAAATCACTCCATTTATGTTGGAGAGGTTTGACTTATCCTAATCCTATGCCTGACATGAGATCTAATGCTCAATCTAGCACAACTATGATTCCTGAACCTGTGAAAGTACAAACACAGGATCACCTACAGGGATCTTCCCAAGCTGCAACCATTCTTTCACAACCTTTAGAAGCTAGGGAACCAACTACCTTATCCTCTCAAAAGGGTGAGGTCAGTAAAAAGAAGAGAAAGGGGATAAACCTAGCTGTGATAACTTAGAATGGTGAGGAGAGAGCTGAAAGAGAAACACCTCTAGTCAAAAGATCCAAAAGGAGTAAACAAACTGAGTTGGCCACTCTACCCTCCTCTACATCCTCCCAACAAGATGCAATTGTAAAAACAACCAGGAGTGAGATCAGTGGGAACTTTGCTTTCTGGTTGGGAAGTGTATCTCTGCACAGCCAGCACAAGAAGCAATTCAAGTGTATTGTAGGAGAAACAAGGAAGGCACATACTGTGAGGTCACATCATTTGAAGCTCCCTCATCTATTCAGAGGGAGCTGCCAACACTCACAGCTGAGGAACAAATTCTTATAACTAAAATTTCTTCTATTCCAACTCCACTTGAATCCACTTCTCAAGTGCACCAAAATCAAGTGACTTAGCTCAAGAAGCTCCGCTCACCACCCAGACACCTCATTCAGATGGTGAGAGGCTCCATGCATGGGTAGACCTTGATGACATCATCACAAACATGGGGGATTCATCAGTATTTACTGAAGACCCCATGGATACTTCTAATGCACCTTCATCTGCAAAACAGTCCTCACAGACTGATAGGTTTGAGGATAGTACTCCTGAGGGGGAGCTATCTAAATCCTCTCCAATTCAATTGGAGGTTCCTCATTTAGGAACAACTCCCCTCCTGACCCTATCAGAAATTGCCTTTGCAGTTGAAGCTAGGAGTACAATTGCCCATGATCCTGTCATGAGAAGGGCAAGCATAGCACATTCAAGTGCCAGTGTGTTGCAAGACACACAAGGGTTTGAGGCTGGTGTATATGATAGTAACCCAGTCAAATCCCCTCCAATTCAATTGGAGGTTCCCACTACAAGCGGAGGATAACACATTGTCATAACCACAGAGCAATTTGTGAGTCAAACTGTGATCTCAACCATAGGTATTTCTGATGAACCATCCACCTCTCAACCACAACAACCTCACATACTCTCTCAGTGGCTACAAGAATATGCCTCTTAACCAACGTCTGTAGATGATCTACTAGTAGAGGAGATCTCTGGACTGGCCAACATCTCACAACATCTTCTGACTTCAGACATGAGCAACCAAGACTATCAAGCTATTATTCTTGCTTACAATGAAGAGGTTGAGGAGCAAAAGGAGAAAATTGTCAATGATGCTGAGCCAGATGGGAATGTGGATGCATGGTTGTCTGATGACTTTGCCCTGGAGATGAATTAAGTTCTGGCCAGATTCAGAGAAGAGTATGTTACTATTCTGGGGAGTAACGTAAAAGACTTGAGTCCAGAAGCTTTCTATGATGCCATTATAAATGTATACAAAGCTCAGCTCAAAACATTTCATTTGTTTGATAAAGCTCTTGAAATCAAGCTTACTGGCCATGAAGACAGAATAAGAAAATTGGTGAATGAGAAGATGGACATGATCATATCATCTCAAGAGTAAATTTCTAAGAAATTCAAGCATTTTACTGAGCAAATGGCTAGGATGGATCTTGCCTCCATTGAGAAGGAAGTCAAAAACCTCAAACAATCATTCACCAATCTCCATAAAATGATCCAAAAACAAATTACTCATTCAAATGAGACCAAGGTCTAGCTGTATCAACTTCACCAGAGCAGATTTAATCCCTCGGCATTGCTAATGGAAGGGATCAAAGAGGCTATAGAAGAACATTTTGGCACATCTAGCAGCTCTTATCAACCTGGATCCACTTCAACAAATTTGCAAATTTAGTCTCTACAGTATCAAGTCACAGCAATGCAAGACTCCAACTCCTCTCTCACTGCACAAGTTCAGGCTTTGACATCTCTTGTCAAGAGCCAACAAACAGATATACAAACTCTGGTGGACTCCCATAAGCATCTTCAAATGCAGAATTCTGTAGCTTTAGGAGCCATCATGGGTAAACTCAACATACCACTACCTTTTATGCCTGAGCAAGTAAGGCCTGAAATTCCTACTCCTCTTCTAATGCATGTCAACAAGACTATGGGGGAGATAGAGGCTAGGTTGACATGATCAAAGGCTCAACAGCATGTTCAGGGTATTGAAAAGAAAGCTAAAGAAGTTGATCTTGACATGGAGAGACTTATTAGGTCTGCTGAAGGACCTAGTCTGAGCAAAGAGTTTAAAGAGCTACTCAAAGCCTTAAAAGCTTCTCTCAACAATAATCACTTCACATATAAAAAGGCCCTGGACAAGACAATCAATTTCCTAAGAGTGATCAAGGTCAATAAGGACAACTTTCTGGAAGAAAGGATAGTGGTTAATGCAAATGACGCATGGACAGACAGATGTATGCAGGTGTCCCTCAACTGCCTTGTCTCAAGGAGGGCATCCGAGTTAGATATCTTTATCTACAAAGTTAGAACTATAACTCGTGAAGGTACCATGCTATTAACTACACTAAGGGATGCTCAGGTAGCTGCCTTCCCTGAAGCATATCTACAGCTAAGCAAGGGTATAGCATACATCTTTCCAACCACAAGACACTTCAGATATTTCAATATCCCCAAACAATGTGTCATGAGCAACAAGAGGCTTATCATGAACCTAGGAACTAGCTTAAAAGCTAAGAAAAAAAAGAACAGTGATGATATGGAAATGATAAAGCTACTAAGGAGATATCTGGAAAATGCAGAAGCCAACTTGCCCAAAACTCAGTTCAACAATGATGACTTGGATGATGATGAGCAGAAGAAGAGTGATAAAAACCCTTCTGGCTCAAACCCTAGTCAGTCCAGCAAGCCATCTGGTAGCAAGGGTGGTGAGAAGAAGAAGGAGGATGATAAGAAAGATGAAGAGAAGAAGAGAAAAGATGAGAGGAAGAACAGAAAGCCTCATAATGATTGTTAATCCCAGTGGACTAACAATGAGATTTACAGAAGGGGGTTGAATGTAAATCTCAAAACTTTTTCAAGTTTTGAGTAGTTTCTAAGGCTAAGTGTTTTAGTGAGCAAATGTGTGTGAATGGCTTGAAGCTAATACAGACAAATATATATTCAAACACAAATGTAAAGAACACAAAGAACTTAAAAACTTTTCTGGTGGATTTGTTGTTCCACCAGAGATGTGTTATTTCAGAAATTCTGTGATTCAAGGAATTAAATCACAGCTGCTTCCTAGTACAAACTAGATGATTTTCTCTCTGGATTTTTCTAAACAGCTCTGGAAAAATTCACATCTAATTACTAGCTGCTACTTGGTTTATATATCACCAAGTTTACAAGTGAAGACAAAACTGTAAAATACAATTAAAAAGGCTCTTCACATGTTTCTTCTTCATTTCTCTATCCGATGCAATTTAGGCTTAGCTGTTAATCTTTGAATACTTCTTTATTTGCACCAGAATGGAAATGCTGCATTTTCTTGATTCCTCCTAGAGGCTTCCACATTCCAGTTTGTCTCTGTCAACCCATGTGCCTCTGTCAGCTTATGAATTGTCACTATCAACTGCTAATGAACTAAGCATCCGTTGAAGCTTTCATCCGTTGATGCCTTATCCGTTGAGGCTTTATCCGTTGAAGCTTTATCCGTTGGCGCATTAGCAGTTGAAGTCTTTATCCGTTGAAGCACTTATCCGTTGATGGATATTATCCGTTGAAGCTTTAGAGACATCCGTTGAAGCTTTGTTTCTTATCCGTTGAAGGTCTTCAATATCAGTTGATACTTCTTCACTTATACAAAATTACAAGGCATGAAATATTTACAATTAGCCCTCCTATTTGCATATCCACTAGTAGTCAACATGACTGATAATTTCCTACAACATCTAAGAATTACAACTTGAATCCAGAAAATGAAATGTGCTACAATACTAAACTTATTGCTAAGTAAAGCTACTCCTTCAACGGATAGCCAAGATGGTCTTATCCGTTGAGGCTACAAACACTAGATTTCTACTTAAGTGTTTTGTATAACTTATCATCAAACTAATACACATATTCCTAACAATCTTGCCCTATTTATGTCTACTAGAACTGTAGGTATAAATTTGGGTTTAGCTTGATGATAACAAAACACTTGACAAATATATTAACTGTAATAAAGTAGAAATTCAAAAGTGCTGCAAAAATGTGTATGCTGAGATGGAATTGAAGAATTACATTGTTTCCAAGGGTGCTCCTTTAGCCTGAGCAGATTAATTTCTTTTCCTTTGATCCCTTATTTTCTTTCCTAGCCTCCTGTCATTCTCCTCTATTTGAAGTTGAAGTTGTCTGTAGAACTCAGCTTCATCTTCTTCATTGATGTCCAACTTAGATTGCATATCCTTGAGAGTTTCATTACTGGCAATCTTGAGCTGATCTTCAAGTCTGAAAAATCTTCGGACTCCTTTGTTGTCTCTGAACTCCATCAACCAATGAGGTGATTTGTGAACTGTAATTCCTTTTTCTTGAATGAGTAATGTTCTAGGCAAGGCATTGGGCTCCCACTAAGTTTTCCTTATGTTGGCAATCTTGTTGAGAATCTCAGTCTTGGCAGTCCTGGTAAAGCCAGAATCCCTTTGTATGGCTGAGTAGACTCTAACCAAGGTAGAGTGGCCTTCATTCAGAATCCTGTAGAGAGGCCAAGTTCTTTCCCCACTTCCTTTCTATTTGAACACTAATCTTTCTGGTAGCTGTCTGTAGGCAGCTATTCCCCTTACTTCCTCCAGCTCATCCAGATAGAGTTCTATGTCTGAAAATTCTTTTATGTCACAAATGTGAACATAATCATCCTTAGAGGCTTGTGGCTTAGGCTTAGGCTTCTGAGTGAATTTGATTGAGGTTTTAGGAGGTGTTGATTTGATTCTTCTTTTCTGCTTCTTTGATGGTGGAGAAGAGGTTAAGAAGGTGGGCAATTTGATGGTGTCCCAATTAATTGGTTCCTCCTTAGGAATGATTGTTTCACCATGAATGTTTATGAAGGGGTCAGGCACAATGGCTTCAGGAATAGAAGGTAGTGGTTTGGATTTTGATTGGGTTTCTTCAGTCTCATCTACCATCTTTCTCTTTTCATTGGCCTTCTTTCTGTTCCCTTTCTGCCATTCCTCTCTTTCCTTACTTCTTTCTTCCATATCATTATCAACCATGTCCCCCATACCTTCATCTTCACTTTTGTCTTCAATTTCTTTCTTTTCTTCAGCTTGACTTGACTTTAGCTGTTTTTCAAGCTTTACTTGTGCTCTTTTGTCAGCCTTTAGCTTTTTGGCTTCTTCCTTCAACCTTCTGGTTTCTTCCCCTTGGTTATTGGGAATTTGGGATGTCCTTGCATCACACAAATGCTCTTTCCCTTTCTAAAGATAATAGCCATGTTCCTCCGTTCAACCACATCCATGGTATCTTTGTGTTTTATGATACTTCCACCCAAAACCTTGTCTTCATCAGTCTTTGGAAGAGGAAAATCCACTTCTTTCATCTGAGCAAGGCTTAGAGGATTCTTTGTAGAGTCCTTATTGGATCTGTTGTTGGGCTTGAGAACCATAGGTTTCATATTCTTGGCAGAAGTCTCTCCAACCTTATTCCTCCTTACTGGTTTGAGCTCCATAATAATTGATTCCACCTTTGTGCTATGCTTCACAGATTGTGATTTAGAAGCTGTAGAACCAAAAATTTGTTGCATCTTTTCATCAATTTTCCTCCTTTGCTCTTTGACTTGCAATTCAGCTGCTGCTATCTATTAGATCAATTTCATCAAGCTTTCCTTTGATTTGAATAGTTGGAGAAGTTGTGATGGCAGGAACTAGCACTTGAGATATTTGAACTGTTGTTGATGGCTCTCCTTCCCCTTCCCCTTTATTCTCCCCTTTTTGTTATCATCAAGGGTAGGGGTCAAGCCTTGTGCTTTTGCCAGCTGCATTAGTAGAGTTGTCTGAGTTGGTTGATTCTGAAGAATGGTGACCATAGATTTTTCAATGATCTGAACTCTGTCTTCCAACCTGGCTAGCCTCTTGTCAGCATCAGATGCTTTCCTCAGTCTCCCCAACAAATCTTGCATAGTACCATAAGGCATGACTGAATTCATCTTCTCAGCATTGTAGGATTTCAGATCAGCATTGTCCTGCTTGAGTTCATCCACACTTAGATTCCGTTTGAAATGCTGCAACTGCAAGAGATGCAGAGAGTCCAGATGAGCTTGAAGAATTGCCTTGGTACCAGCATTTGTAGTCTCCTGAAGGGCCTTCTGAATAGTCATTACTTGCCTGACCAAAGTTACACCAAACTCTCCTGGTATAGATGCCTTTGCCCATGCCCAATCAGGGAGATCTGGAACAGAACTTGGGCCTGCTTCTCCCCCTAAGTTCATGCTCTCATCCAAATAATTAGAGTCATCATCAATAGAAGTTACTCCAAATTCTTCAGATGGCTCACCAGCTTCAGAAGGCAGCCTGTTAACAGCAGCTTTGTCTCTGAGAAGAGATTCTGAAGTGTGTATAATGTTTAAAGTCTGTTCTGCCTCCACATTGCCCTGAGCAGCCAACAATTGATAGGCTGGAACAGGGTGAGTAAAAGTGTCAGCATCCAAGGAAATGTTATCAATTACAGCTTTGTAATGTTGCTGAAATTGTCTTCCCTTGTCTGCATCATCCACAATCATTGACTCACTAGCAATGGCTGGATTCACCCTTATAGCATCTGTACCTGCCTTTCTCTCATTTTCTCTATTTTCTTGCATCAGGGGCTCCCCCTGGCTCACACAAACCCTCACCCTCACCTTCTAAGGTGGCACTCCCCTCACTCACTTTTGCCATGCTGGAAGAAATAACATGCATATGGTGACTCTCAACCTCTCCTTTTGCCTGGGAGCAACCCAGCCTCTCACTCAAATTATCACTCCCTTCCCTCAAACCTAAAAGTGATTGTACAGTAACCATGTTCTCTACAGTTGGAATTGTTTTTGTTATATGTGTAGAGACCATCAACGAATAGGGAGTATCCGTTGAAATGGAAACTGATGGTATCAACGGATAACTGCTGTTAAGCTTATCCGTCGAAGAACAACCACTTGTCAACGGATGAGAGATATCTGTTGAAGAAGGAAAAGATGTAGATATTGAAAGTGACATAATTGTTGAATATGTGTGAATTGATTTTAAGTGAGGTGACATAGATTCTTCAACTATATCTGAAAGAATTGGCTGATGATCCAACAAATCATCTAAAAGATGATGATCATCAGGTTTTGAGTGGGGCTCCTCCCTGAGTTTTAATGAGGGAGAATCAGGAAGTGATGTGAATATCATATCCACATCCAGAGAGGGTGATGGAGAGTTTGATGATGGATGTGTTTCTATTATGAGAGAATGGGGCTGTGACTCCACATTTGCTGGAGTCACATCAAGCTGAATTTGAGAAGGCAAAGATACAGGTGGATGTATCTGTGATGTGTGTGCCCCTTGTGTGGAAACTAGGGTCTTGGCCTTCTTCTTCCTTGAAAAGGCTTTGATTGGTGAATGTGTCGCTTCAGTGTCCCTCCCTCTTTTGTTCTGTGTCCCTGGTTGGGGACTATTTTCAATAGTTGCACCCTTTTGGGAGGATGCAACTAGGGATGTGTTTGACTCCTTTTGAACCACCATAGTCTTTTGAGAGACTGTGGCTTGGCTGGCTGGGGTACCACTCACCTCTCTCACCTTATCCTGGGGGGTTTCTTGATGTTCACCCTCCCCTCACCACTCACACCATGTTCACTCCCTTTAGGGTTTATGGTAGTTATTACAACTATTGACTTTTGAGAGACAACAGAGGTGGTTTTCTTTGGCTTGTGTTTTGAAATTTTAGTTTTGGTGGCTTTGGTAGGAACCTGTTTGGACAAAGACACAGATTCCATTGCCACACTGGAAGGCAAAGAAACAATGGGGTTGGAAACAGTAGGAGTTATAGAAGTGTTTACCTCACTTACCTGTGGTGCATTCATGATTGGCAAATATACTAATGGCACCTGGCTGTTGAGGTTCATTCTCAAATGGTCTGCAAGGACCCTTTTCTCTTGTGCCCAGCATTTGAGTTTATTATTCTCATTAGATATAACCAATCCTTCAGCAATATGGTTAGCCAATAACATAAAGAATCTAGCATAGTAGATGTTATGTGGTCTATTAGCTTTGTTACCTAATCTGGAACTTAATTCTAGCATGACATAGTTGCTAAAATTAAAGTACCTATCAGAAACTAGCATATAGAGCATATTAACAAGAGATGAAGTTATGGCATCAAAATTGCTGATCTTCCCAGAGAAAACCTTGATAAAGGCATCTCCAAGAAAACTCCATTCTTTCGTAAGGCCCTTCCTTCTAATACTACCTAAACTAGCAGAATCAAAAGCATAGCCTATGGAATCTAACATAGCAGATACATCTTTATCAGTGTGTGATGTCATGGCATTATTTTCAGGCAACTTAAAACAAGACTGTATATCATCACAGTTAATGCAGTAATCCGTACCTTTGAGAGAGAAGGCAATAGTCATATTTGTGGAGTTGAACTCTGCAGTTGTCCAAATCTCCTCAATCACCGCACAGTAGATGGTCATTCTTTTCAACCAAGGCTACGAAATTATTCTTTTCATAAACAAATCCAGATTGAGACATAATTTTGACTACTGGTGCCATTGTTGTGAGTAGAGGTTGCAGAGAAAAACTTGAGAATTTTGGGAGAGAAAGAGAATAAAAATTGCAAGAAAGCGTAAAGTGAAAATAAGAATTCAATGGGCTTTTATACTTTCTTGAATTAAAATGTAAATAAAATGATTAAATGATACTTTTAAATAAATTACAGCCGTTTAAGAATAAAGAAAACTGTAGAAATTCTGAAAACTGCCTTTATTACAAATACATACAACAATGTATATCTGTATCAACGGTTAGGTAAAAGAATCAACGGCTGTGACTCAATTAAAGTAACTGATGTGACACTTCAACGGATGAGGTAAATAGTTATCCATTGATGATCAACACTATTTTATCCGTTGAGGGATAAAATTACCAGAAATGTATTTGTCTTTCAACAGATAATGAACATCCGTTGATAGAACAATTTTGGCTTTCAACGGATAGGGAATATCTGTTGATAGAATAAGTCTTACTCAAAGCCAACTTTGTTCTTGCAGCAAATTCATTTCAGGCTTCAAGGCAGATTTCAAAGAGGACATAAATTTATGAATAATTAAGCATACCTAGCTCACTTTCTAATCTTGTGAATGTTGATTCATCAAGTGGCTTGGTAAATATGTCTGCAATCTGCTTTTCACTTGGAACAAAATGAAGTTCCACTGTACCTTTCATCACATGTTCCCTAATGAAGTGGTACTTGATGTCAATGTGCTTGGTTCTTGAGTGTTGCACTGGATTTTGAGTAATGGCAATGGCACTTGTGTTGTCACAGAATATAGGAATTTTGTCAACAGTTAGTCCATAGTCAAATAATTGATTCCTCATCCATAGTATCTGTGCACATCAACTACCAACAGCAATGTACTCAGCTTCAGCTGTTGATGTAGAAACAGAATTTTGCTTCTTGCTGAACCATGACACAAGCTTGTTCCCTAGAAATTGACAGGTGCCAGTTGTGCTTTTCTAGTCTATTTTGCAGCCTGCATAATCTGCATCTGAGTAGCCAATTAGATCAAAACCAGACTCTCTAGGGTACCAAATTCCTAGATTTGGAGTCCCTTTGAGATATCTGAAGATTCTTTTAATAGCCACTAAGTGAGATTCTTTAGGGTCAGCTTGAAATCTAGCACAGAGACATGTAGAAAACATTATATCAGGTCTACTAGCAGTTAAATATAAAAGTGAGCCAACCATGCCCCTATAACTTAAAATGTCCACAGACTTTTCAGCGTTGTTTAATTCAAGCTTGGTGGCAGTGGCCATGGGAGTTTTTGCAGATGAACAGTCCATTAAGTCAAACTTCTTTAAAAGATCATGAATATATTTAGTTTCACTAATGAAAATTCCACCACCAACTTGTTTAACTTGTAAACCAAGAAAATAAGTTAGCTCTCCCATCATGCTCATTTCATATTTACTTTGCATTAACTTAGCAAACTTTTTACAAAGCTTATCATCTGTAGATCCAAATATAATATCATCTACATAAATTTGAACAAGTATTGTAGAGCCATTAACATTTTTAAAGAAAAGAGTTTTGTCAACAGTACCTCTTGTGAAGTGATTATCTAGAAGAAATTTTGACAAAGTCTCATACCAGGCTCTAGGTGCTTGCTTTAGTCCATAGAGTGCTTTCAACAAGATAATACACATAGTCTGGAAAGTTTGGATCTTCAAATCCTGGAGGTTGGCTTACATAAACTTCTTCCTCCAATTCCCCATTTAGAAATGCACTCTTGACATCCATTTGATAGACTTTGAAATTGGCATAAGCTGCATAGGCTAGAAAGATTCCGATGGCTTCAAGTCTGGCAACTGGAGCAAATGTTTCATCAAAATCTATTCCCTCTTGTTGAGAATAGCCTTTAGCAACCAATCTGGCTTTATTCCTTATGACAATGCCATTTTCTTAGCAACTCTTGTTCTTTGGCTTGGGTACCAGCTTCCATACTTTGTTCCTCTCAAATTGGTTTAGCTCCTCTTGCATTGCTAAAATCCAATCTGGATCCAATAGAGCTTCTTCCACTCTCTTAAGTTCCTCCTGTGATCGAAAGCTACTATACAGACATTCATCTTGAGTAGCCCTTCTAGTTTGCACTTTAGATGTAGCATCACCAATGATCAGTTCAAAAGGGTGATTCTTGGTCCATTACCTTTGAGGTGGTAGATTAGCTCTAGATGAGGTTGCCTCAGTATTGTCATGATGTGTGATAGAATGTTGATTGGTTGAAACTCCCCCTGAGTTGCTGATCCTTTGAAAGGAATTGGGAGCTCTATCAACTGATGAAGTGAATCGATTATCCGTTGACAGACCGTGATCAACGGATGCTTCATTATGAACTTCAACGGATGATGCACTTTGTCTTTCAATGGATGTTGCATTGCTTCTTTCAACAGAAGCTGAATTATGACTTTCAACGGATGCAGCATTATGTGCATTATCTAAAGGCAGATTTTGAATTCTTCTTGAGATGCCTTCTTCATCATTCTCATCTTCACTATCATCACACTATATCTCAATATTGTCAAATTTGAGTCATTCATGATGTCCCCCATCTGTTAGTCCATCAATCTTTTTATCATCAAACACAACATGCACAAATTCCATGACAATGTTGGTTCTTAGATTGTAGACCCTATATGATTTTCCAGCAGAATAACCAACAAATATTCCTTCATCAGCCTTTGCATCAAACTTCCCTTTGTGATCATATTGATTCCTTAAGATGTAACATTTGCAACCAAAGACATGCAGAAAGTTTAAAGTTGGTTTTCTTCTCTTGAATAATTGATAGGGAGTCATGCCTTTTGCCTGATTGATTAGAGAAATATTCTGAGTGTAGCATGCACAGTTAACAGCCTCAGCCCAAAAGTAAGTTGGGAGTTTTGACTCTTCAAGCATTGTCCTTGCAGCTTCAATTAGTGATCTGTTCTTCCTTTCCATCACACCATTTTGTTGTGGGGTCCTTTGAGCTGAGAACTCATGCATGATCCCATTTTCTTCACAGAACAACTTCATGGTTGAATTCTTGAACTCAGTTCCATTGTCACTCCTAATATTCCTTACTTTGAAATCAGGATGATTGTTGACTTGCTTGATATGATTGATAATGATTTCACTAGCTTCATCCTTTGATCCAAGAAAATAAACCCATGAAAACTTTGAGAAATCATCTACAATCACTAGGCAATATTTTTTCCTTGAAATTGACAATACATTGACTGGTCCAAAAAGATCCATGTGTAGCAGTTGTAATGGTTCATCAATTGCAGATTCAAGCTTCTTACTGAATGATACTTTCTTTTGCTTTCCTTTCTAACAAGCATCACACAGTCCATCCCTTGTGAATTCTACTAGAGGTATTCCTCTAACTAAGTCCTTTTTGACTAGATCATTCATTGTCTTGAAATTCAAATGGGACAGCTTCTTGTGCCATAGCCAACTTTCAACTAAGCTTGCTTTGCTGAGAAGACAAGTAATAGATTCTGCATCTGTAGAGTTGAAGTCAGCTAAGTACACATTCCCTTTTCTAATTCCAGTTAGAACCACTTTATTGTCCTTCTTACTTGTGACAATACAGGCTTCAGAATTGAAGGAAACAGTATTCCCTCTGTCACATAGTTGACTGATGCTCAATAAGTTGTGTTTGAGACCATCAACCAATGCAACTTCATCAATGATGACATTTTCTTTTGAAATCAAGCCATATCCCATAGTGAATCCGTTGCTGTCATCTCCAAAGGTTATGCTAGGGCCAGCTCTCTCCTTAAACTCTGTGAGCAGGGTGAAATCTCCTGTCATGTGTCTTGAACAGCCACTGTCCAAGTACCATAGATTCCTTCTTTTTCCCTGCACACAACAAAATCAATCAAGTTGATTTTGGTACCCAAGTTTCCTTGGGTCCAGCCTTGTTAGTCTTTTTCCTAGACTTCATTCCTCCTGCATCTTTTGACTTAGGTAACTTTGGGTCAACCTTGATCTCAGATGTGGTTGGTTGAAGTGTAGGGTTAGTCACAGAATCATTTAGCACATTTGATTGAATTTGATAAGGCATAGATTGTGCAAACATGTTATTCCACATAGGCATATTGTATGGCATTTGAGGCATACTAAATGCAGTAAAATAAGGATTATTAATATATGGCATGTTTGCAAAATATGCATGGGGATTCTGATGAGACATAACAGGCGTAGCATGCAGAGGTGACATATACATGTTAGGCATGGAGGGATTTGAAGGCATGAGAGCATTTTTAATAGATTTGCAATTATCAGATAGGTGATTAACACTTTTACAATGCACACAGCTTTTTCTAGGAGCATACCTATCAGGTGTGTAATTGTTATGTTTATTAACCCCTACCTTCCCATTTCTTTTAGATTTTCTTTTAGTTTCCTTCTTATCCTCAACCAACTTAAGCCTATTTTTCAGCTGATCTAAAGTCATGTGTCCTATATTCACCTTACTGGCATCTTTGGATGTGCTAACTCCTTCTTTGACAAAGTTCTTGAAAGTTGAATCATCCTTCTTATTGAGATTTTTATTTTTAAAATTACTTGCCTGTTCTAATTGATGAGCCTTCAACGGATGCTCTTTTTCTTCCTTCAACGGATAACTTTCATCATCCGTTGATTCCACATCCGTTGACAATCCATCAATTAATTCTAACTCCTTTTTGTTTTTCTTCCAGGCATCCTCACAGAATGATTCAATTCCCTGAACCTTGGCAATCTGAACACTAACATCCCTAGATGTTTTCCAGGCCTTGATTACCTCTTGCTCACTTTCTAACTGTTTAGAAAGAATTTCTACTTTCTTAACAGCTTCTTCTAGTTCACTCTCAACAGTCAAGCATCTAAGTTTAATCTTTTCAAGCTCAATTACCTGATCTCCTAACACAACATTCCTATCACTTAAAAACACATTATTCTCTTTGATCCTAGTATTTTCTTTAGCTAGTGATTTAAGGGAAACACGCAAATGATATAATTCATTGGACATATCATTTATGGCTTCATTGCATTCATTTTTAGAAAGCTGAGAGAGATCAGTAGTAATTACCTGGTTGCTTGATGAACTAGTTTCATTTTCATCAGAATTAGCCATCAGGGCTAGGTTGACATATTCCATATCATCATCTTCATTGACTCCATCTGCTGCCCAATCATCTTGAGTGAGAAAAGCTCTTTCCTTTTGTTTGAGCAAATCAAAATACTTCTTTTTGTAATCAACTTGCTCAAATTTCTTCTTATCAGAGGTTGACTTCCTACACTCACTTGCAAAGTGTCCACTAATGCCACAGTTATAATATTTGAACTTGGATTTGTCCACCATGTTTTTGTTTGGCTTAGTGAATTTTGTATTTTTCCTAAACTTCATCTTTACAAACCTCCTGGACAGAAAAGCCAGATGTTCATCAACATCATCAGAGTCATCCTAACTGGATTTGTTTTCATCCTCAGCTACTTGCTCTATACCCTTGCTTGATTCTGATTTGCTTGTGCCAATTTTGAGACTTGGCATTTTCTTCTCCTCATTCCTGGCTCCAACCTTCTCACTGTCAGCTACAAGTGCAACTGATCCTCCTCTTTTCTTTCCCTTTTCCAACAGCTCATCTTGCTCCATCTCAAGTTCATATGTCTTCAAAATTCCATATAATCTTTCAAGTGTGAAGTCCTTATAATCTTGAGAATTTCTTAGAGAAACAGTCATAGGCTTCCATTCCTTTGGTAGAGACCTTAGAAATTTTAAATTGGAGTCCTTGACTTGGTACATTCTGCCATACAGCTTCAATCCATTCAACAATTTCTGAAATCTGTTGAAGGTATCATTCAATGATTCTCCTTCTTCAAAATGAAAATATTCATACTGTTGAATGAGAAGCTGCATTTTGTTTTCTCTAACTTGCTCAGTGCCTTCACAGATAAGCTGCACAGTATCTCAAATTTCCTTAGCAGTTTGGTTGTTAATGACATTGTCAAACATATCTTGATCTAGGCCATTAAACAGAATGTTCATGGCTTTCTTGTCCTTGTGAACTTATTCAATATCTTCAACAGTCCATTCTGCTTTTGGCTTGGGAATAGACTGTCCAACAGCAACTGTCACTATCAACTGCTAATGAACTAAGCATCCGTTGAAGCTTTCATCCGTTGATGCCTTATCCGTTGAGGCTTTATCCGTTGAAGCTTTATCCGTTGATGCATTAGCAGTTGAAGTCTTTATCCGTTGAAGCACTTATCCGTTGATGGATATTATCCGTTGAAGCTTTGGAGACATCCGTTGAAGCTTTGTTTCTTATCCGTTGAAGGTCTTCAATATCAGTTGATACTTCTTCACTTATACAAAATTACAAGGCATGAAATATTTATAATTAGCCCTCCTATTTGCATATCCACTAGTAGTCAACATGACTGATAATTTCCTACAACATCTACGAATTACAACTTGAATCCAGAGAATGAAATGTGCTACAATACTAAACTTATTGCTAAGTAAAGCTACTCCTTCAACGGATAGCCAAGATGGTCTTATCCATTGAGGCTACAAACACTAGATTTCTACTTAAGTGTTTTGTATAACTTATCATCAAACTAATACATATATTCTTAACAATGATTCAGAAATTCAAACAACCCTAAGAATCCAAATACAACCATCTCAAATCTCAGCTCAACACACAACATCAACTATCTCCAACAATAAACCTTCCCAAACATCTAAGCCAAAATTTCTATACAGACAAACGGCCAACTCCTTCCTAAAAATTCCAATCACCTCAAACCACACAAATCTCAAAAAAATGACAATCCTACCTTCAGCTAAACGTTCACTAACATTCAAGCTCAAATATGTTGGGAGAAAGCCTAAGAAATTCAAGCCTGTAAAGAAAGTGGAAGTCACTGAAAGAGCCATCTGTAATTGCTTCAAGGAATCTGACTTTCTACCTCTAAATTGGTGCACCTCAGATGAAGACCATTTCCAATTTCTAGCTGAGGAAATTGTTAGAGTCTGGATTATATCCTTGAGAGAAGTTAGAGTTAATTTTAAGGATGTTACATTCACTCTTCTAGACAAAAAGCTAATGGGCTCTTTGGATCCCGCAGAAATTAAGAAAGTGATAAGTTTGTTAAAAGGGAAGGATAATGTTACGAGGGCATGTAATTCATCTCTAGCTGAATGGTTGATTGAAAGGGAGGAAACAAAGAAAAGAGATAAGACTGAAGCTGAAGAAAGAAGAAGGAGGCATGATGAAGAGATAGACATGTACATAAAAGATCAGAAGAGTTGAAAGCAAAAGGAATGAGCAGAATATCTAAAGATGGGAGATTTCTAAACTTTAGAGCTGGTGGAGTCTCAAAATTCTGCATAGAGTTTCCGGAACAAGGTTATTCTAAAGCAGCAAGACAAAAACTTGTTAAACCTCTAAGTGGAACACCTATCATAGAAGAACTTGAAATTCTTGATAAATTGAAGGATCAACTTAGAAAAGAAGTAGATGTAAAAGCTGTCTTTACCTGAATCTTGTAACGATTGAACCTTGTGAATCTTATGTTGTACAAGTTGTAATTCTATCAAGCACTATGCATTAATTTTATCTTCTATCATTTTAAACTTGGGGTTAGTCTTGTTAACAGGCATGAATTTGTGTTAAGCAATCTTTTCACAAATTGGGGGAGATTGTTGTAAAAGACATGCCTGTAGTTTAAAAAGACTAAGACAGCTTGTCAACTCTAAGTAAGTTGTATTGTTATCTTAATTTGTATTATGTACTTATAACACTTTAAGTCTGTAAAAATGCAAAGGAGCAGACTTGAGTCTTTTTCCTAAAACAGTATCAAGTCTAAGGATTCTATCTGGAAGAAGATCAAGAAGACCATGCCTTAAAAGAATTTTGAAGAAGCTTGGAGTTGAATAAATCTGTTTGGAGAAAAATATTCTAAGTCAAGATCTCTACAAGTCACAGATTTAATATTATAGAGAAGTCATTCGAGTTGCAGAGAGTCCCGACGGATGGGGAACATCCATCGGGATAGTAGTCTGGCTATCAGACGAATGACTGCTGTTAGGCACATCCGTCGGGATACAATCACTACTCGATGGATGAGCAATATCCACCGGGATAGAAGAAATGAATTTGGAGTGGGTCAGGAAAGCTACTAGAGAACTCAGGAAGATATCGACAAGCCAAATTGAAGAACTGAAGATTGGATATAATGACAAGTCATTCCTTCACTAGAGAACTCAGAGTTATCGACAAGTCTACATTCAGTAGAGAACTCTGAGTTATCGATAAGTCAAATTCCATTAGAGAACTAAGACTTATCTACAAGTCAAAGTGAAGATGTAAAGACTAGAGATCTCGACAAGCTGAAGACCTCTATAATCCAAACTAAATATGGAGTGCTAGAGATCTCGATAAGCCTATGTACTTATCGAGATGTCAAGTTTTCTATAAAGTTAAACTGGAGATCTCGAGGTACTGTCTCAAAGTACAGACTTGCAGATCAGTTCGATATCCAAGATAAACAATCAACAAATAATCCAACACCTGGATTGACAAGTCTACAAAAAGCAGCTTGAAGAGTGTGCAAGATCAATGGCAAAGATTAACTGACTGAGGAAGATTAAACTAAACACGGGATGCTAAAGATATGCTAAGCCAGAAATGGAAGATCTGCTTTTCTATAAATAGAAATGAGAAGTGACAGTTTAGAAAAGCTAATAGCATGTTTTATTATCCATTGTATAAACCAGCAGTTAATTTAGTTAAAAGTTAACATTGGTCCTTAGTCAGTTGTAACAATTAAGATCAAATCTCTTGTATCACTCTCAAGAAGAAGCTGAGCTCTTTAACATCAAAGAGCTTAGAAATTTTGTAGCAAAAAAGTCTTAATTTTTAATATAAAATTAAGTGAGTTTTAAAGATCTGTGTTCTTTATTTTTTGCAAATTTAAATTCTGCATAAACACTTTTCTCTACAAGATTTAATTTACTTTGTTCAACCATTAATTTTCAAGAAAAGCCCAAAAACAGTAAAACACATTCACCCCCCCTATGTGCGTTATTCATTGCCTAAAAACATAAAATTCATGTCTCATGCGGGGGAATCGTTATGTTAATGAAGATGAAGGTCTACGAGTTAATATAGACGTAGTCCCTAACAAAAGTCCTAGAGAAAAATACAGTTCCAGACTCGTTGGTCTCCACTTTCGGTAGGTTCTCAGATCACCGCTTCGTTTTCTACAACCATATGCACCTTCGTTCAGGTCACGTCATTAATTCCCACTGTCCTTGATCTCAGAGTTGAACCATTACGGTTGAACATATGAAGAATCGTGTGATGTCATCTAGCACACTCACTTTACAATATTATTCTCGTAAAACATAAAAATATCTTTCCTAAAGGCAACAACATCCTAAATGATATAGTAGACACTATCTCTAACTAAATCCCTACTTGTGGGGAATCAAATCTCATAGACAAGCCAACACCTTCAACTAATTCAGGTTTAAAATAACCTTACTTGCGTAATGAAGTTTAAACGTCTTCGTTCTCATATAATCTGCCTCATCTTGGAAACTATGAAGAACTACAGGTGACACGTTTTGTTCCAATGAACTCAACTAGTAGTATTGGAAATACTGCATCTACCTCAATTGCTTTAGAGTCTCTGCTCCATTTTTCATATCAAAGTCCTTATATACGATCCAACCACTTTTCCCATCATTCTGACGGTCTCTTAAAGATTCTATCGGTCCAAATATAAGACCTCAAGTCAACATTTCAATCTAACTTACTCATTGGTACTACATCTAGTAGTCCAATAAATAACTCTATATAAGTTCGTACGTTACTCTCTTATTTAAATATAACTCTTAACACTCTCGTATCTGAGTACTATAACTTATTGCTCTAATACCACTTCTATAACACCCCAATATGCGGGGTCATGAATCTGGGTTATCACATATCCATAAAATCATATAACATTTATATTATCTCACAATATCCCAAAATACAACATCAAAGACCCCAATCTCTTATACACACACAAGTTATAACCTTCAAAATAATATCCAAAAGTAAAATTAGTTATTACAAACCAAATATACTATCCACAATCTCACACTATTAATCAGAACCTGTACCTGAAGTTATATTAAGAGCTAAACTTAATTATACAAGGGTGTGGAATAAACAACTAGACTTGGATACAAGCTTAAACATTCTCGCCTGAAACATATCCCACTCACTTCTGCATTAACCATTCGGATTCGAATTATCTGTGCTCCGACCTGACCATCTCTCCTAGCTGTTGTTGTGAGATAAATAAATAAAGCAAGAGTGAGCAACACAACCCACAAGATAATATATAATAGATCAACAATGCATAATATCTTTCTCTTATTATTTCTGAAAATATTTGCCATGCATAATATAACATTGTCTCAATATTTTTAACAAGATGAACTTACGAGGTACTTTAATATATATACATATATATGTACATATATATATATATACTTTTATAAAAAAATCTTTGAAAACTTTTGTAGGACAAAGTATAAACAAAGTTTCAAATGTACATCATATAGATGAAGTTACAAGGTGATTCTTGTATATATCATTTTTCGTAAAAACCCTTGAGGGCCTTTGTTCCCCACAAGTAAAATCAAGTCTCAGAATATCTTTTAAAAAGGTGAATTTATGAGATACTTCATTTTTAAAACATCGTTTTGAATTTATAACCTTGCCAACACTCATCGATCACCCATCGGTGCTTTCCAATCGGGGTGTTCTCGATAATATTGCAGAAAACAAAATATCTTATCTGGATGATGAACTACTTTTTGGAGTATCACTACGCCAGGTTACGCAACTTATGATGATCAGCCACAATCGTTCAACCCCACTTAATTCCTACATGTAGGGGAGAACAGTTGGATTTACTTGTCGACCGATCGATGAACTCCTAAGGAATGAACCACCTTTCCGGAACTTCCTGTCTATTTGGGCCTAATAATTTATGGTTGACCGGAGCTACTCGGTCTCTTACGCCAACTCCTAGTTTGATTAGATTCTATGACTCTAAACTTAAAGTTCGCCTCCCTTTTCCCCAAGTAAAACTTGTAAATATGACTCCACAAAGCAGTCGTATCTAGTTGGAAAGTGGACTCACCAATATTTCCCAAGCGATGCTTACTAATAGATTAAACTTTTTCCCCGGCTTACTTCCCGAATATTGGGTAAGTAACCAAAACTCTCTTTCTTTGTTGTTCATCAACTACGTTGCGAATATATGAATCATTTTTTAAGAAGGATTTCCCGTATTTTAAATAGTTGAACGAGTATTTAGATCTTCTTCGAAAGAAGATTTAAATTTGAAAACAAAGTCTAGGATCCTCTCTTTACTTTTTAATATTGATAAAGTTCGAAAATGTTCTTCGAAAACATTTAAGGTAAAGATGATTTGTAACAAATATAAATCATTTTTAAAACTCGTTTAAAATATTTAACGAATATTTATATATTATTCCATAAATAATCATTGATTAAAGAATATATTTAAATTAAATAATCAGAGTTAAATCCTTAAATGAATATTCAGAACTAATATCTATTTAATAAATAATATAAATATTTATAAGTAAAAACTTTAATTGAATAATCAAAATAGTATTCACTTTAGAATTTAAAACTATCGAATAAACTTTACTCGATTAACAGTTATCAAAAATCATACGTTACATATCAGGAACATCATTTCCCAGTTCAAAATACAGTGTTCAAATTGTATTCCCTATACTAAGGGTATTCCTAAAAATCTAGATTATAGCTATCATAGGTAATATAGTGTATAAGCTCAACATTTAAATCATACTTCAATTATCGTAAGACATGATTTCAAAACATGCATGAGTTTGTATCGCATTATAGAACATAAAGTCTTTGATCACAATAACAACAACAAAAAGGGTTTTTAAATAGATAAATAGATATCATAATCCAGATTAGTCCCTTTTTACTTGTTCCTCTTGTTCCAAATAGTTCTATAAATAGTTATCATAATCCAGATTAGTCCCTTTTTGCAATAGCTAGTTATACTACTTAATAAATATAACCCAATCTGGTTAACTAAACAAAAATTGGTTACAACCTTTTATACTTCACCAATTCCTTATTCAAATACCTCGATGTTAATCCTCAACTTATATCGAGTGTACTCGTACTCCTTACATTCACATTCGCTGATTCCATTCTATCCATTAACGATTGTGACAGGACCACTAATCTCTTGACTATGCTTTGATAGGACCTCGGTACTAATCGATAAACCTATATCGAGTCCATTTATAACAATTACCATTTGTACTTGGTCATTTTATAAAAACATATTTTGACCGGCATTTCACCTCCTCGGGCCTACTTTGACTCTTCGTAAAGCTATCTTGACCAAGGTTTTTAATTTCGTTATATAATCCTACATGTATTCATTATACTCCTTGACAAGTGTTGAGTTTTAACTGACTCAAAATTACTTATTTATCTTGTCCAAAGTGGCTCGACAAAACGATACCTCTAGAGTTGCTTTTCCTGAGAATTACTATTATGCGACTCGCACTCTAACATTTATATTAAATTGGAAAGATCATTTTAAAATATGAAACCAAATCTCAAATAATTTTTAGTATTTTTAATATTTATCATGAAAGTTTTGAATTGAAAATTATAGTTTAACTAGGTTAGAAGTATTTTAAAAGTCGAGTCAACTATGATGCTTTACTAGTTGCGCTATTTTCACTAAAACTTCAATTTCTCCTAAACTGATAATCGAAATGACACACCATTTTCTTGTGGACAACATAGAGAACATCTACAACAAGAATATGTAAAAATATAATTTGGGTTGGAGGGTCAAAAATCCCGAAGCTCATTGTCCAAAATGGGATAAGGTAAAACGGGCGTTACGACGGCTTATAACGTAACGTTTTCCATTTAAAAACTCAATCAAACCAATACCAATAAACTCACAATTCATCTTATACTCCCTCCACTTAGTCTAATCCTCCACTCATAGTCAAAACATGATCATAATCATATTTAAGCTAAAATGAAGCAAAATTTCTCGGTTTAGTGTATACCTTCCTTTACTTGTAATCGACTAACAATAGCTCCTTAATGCTAAATCATCCTTCCACCAAGCTTACACAACCCTAAACTTTGATTTAAAGCATAATAAAATAAAAGTCACTATTCATCATTTTCTTTAAATTTCCAAATGAGAGAGCTAGAGTGGATGGGTGTTTGAATGAACGTTAGGAAATGATCAAGGATGTCTTACCCAACGTTTTAAGCATAAGAACTCAAGGAATGATGTAGGTTTGTCTCATCTTCAATTTTCCTTTCACAAATAGCCCTTGTTCTTCAAGAAACCATGGTGGAAATTGGTTTTGATGATGAAGATGATGGCTAGCAAAGAGCGGGTTTTTAGAGAGGAGAATAACGAAATCGAAACCAAGCTTTTCTGTCAAGAATCGAGCAAATAATTAAGGATTTTCTCTCCTCTTCCATTTGAAATTTTTTTGATAAAAAGGAGGAGGAGGAGGCTGGTCTCATTTGGTGGTGATGATTTATGTTTTTGTGTTGGTTTTTAGGTTAAAATTAGCTAAGTAATTGATTTGCTCGATTAATTATCCAAGCTTCCTTTACAAGTTTCCAATGCTAACTTTCCTTAATTCGTTTCTCTCGTATTCTCTTTTATCAACCATTCTACAAATCCTTGAATTTTTTTTCAATTTATAATCATACATTTAATAACCATTTATTATTCCAGAGCTTTCGCTAAAACATGGGATCGATCGGATACAAAAATATTTTACTCCTCATCGGGCAATATTCATCGCACTTTTCAACTTGCTTATTTTCGAATTCTGACGAACTCAACTTACGTTTATTTAATTCCTAGATTAATAATATCTCTTTGTAAATCTATTTTTGAGGAAATAAATATTCTTACACTTTTTCGGTTACCAAAATAGCTTGATTTTTGGTCAAAATACAAGTTGCGAATCTCTTAGATCTCACGTGATATACATACACTTATTTATAGTATGGATCACTAATACGGATTCTGAATTCCCTTCTGGATCTTACAATGTGAGTGGAACGATATATATTTACTTACAGTGTAAAGTTACTAATCATTTACTTTATACTAGAAAAGACTGATTCTCAATTACCGATAGAATAAGCATTCATTCGAATCCCCAGTTATAACACCAAATGTTTAACATCCTTAAAGCATTATTACTAATGGGAATAAAACTTATATCACTTTAAAAAAATATAATCATATTTTATAATATAGAGTTTTCAAAATCAGGGTTATTACAAATTTTAGGAGCCAGAGTGACTACATCCCTTGGTATAAATGTTCTTACTTTCAATTCAAAATGGAAAGAATGTTTGTTTCTTAGAACTGGATGATCTTTCACTTGGAAAATCAAGTCTACATGACCTCAGAGCTACTATCTATCAAAATGATTATTCTAAAGAAGAGCTCAAGAATATCAAACAGAGAATGCAGATGTATCAGAATGTTCTTGAAGAGAATTTTCTCAAGAAATTCTATGATGATGTTATTGGATTTTCCATGAATGAAGACTGAAGTTAAAGTTTGGGACACTGACTGTAAGATTGTATGTTAGATATATTTGAGATGTCATGTCTAATATTATTTGTATTTAGTTTTCAGAATGTAACAACAGGACAAATCAGGACTTACTGAAATCAGGATTTACTGGAAGTCGGAGCTTAATATCAAAACTTAAGGTCATATCGAAACTTAAGAGCGGGAAGACTTTCAGATAAGGAATGAAGATGATTTATAGGAGAAGATCGAGACTAAAACAATTGAAGATATGCATGGAAAGAGTTAAAGACTGGAAGTCTTGTAGAAGATATCTAATTGATAATATTGTAGGAGACAGAATTATATTCTATATCAATTAGAATGTATCTTGTAACTGTGTACTTTATAAACACAGACTTAGGGTTTACACTATATGTGTTATCATTATCGAGAAGATTATACATTGTAACCTAGCAGCTCTTAGTGATATTTGTTCATCACTAAGAGAGAACAACAGTTCATATTGTAACAGAATTTATTGAATATACTTGATCTTTGTTACATACTTGTGTTAAATCGATTTGATTGTATAAACACTGTATTCAACCCCCTTCTACAGTGTTGTGTGACCTAACAATTGGTATCAGAGCCTTTCTGTTAATACACATACAGTAAAGATCTAAACAATCATGTCTGAAGAAATACAAACCCCAACTAAGCCCACCAAAACTCAAGAAACTCAAAACGCTCAAACCCACAGTCGATGTGAGACTATTTGGGTTCCCATACTGAGACCTTCTGAGTATCCCATATGGAAAGTGAAGATGGCTATGTTTCTGGAAGCTACAGATCCAGATTACCTTGACAGGATTAATGAAGGACCATATAAGCCTACCAAGCTCTCTGTTGCAGTTGCTGATCAACCAGCAAAGTCCATACCAAAGGAGAAAGGTGATTACACAGCTGAAGACATCTCATCAATTGCCAAGGATGCAAGGGTAAGGCATTTGTTGCATAGTGCCATTGATAATGTCATGTCAAACAAGGTAATTCATTGCAAGACTACAAAGGAGATATGGGATGCTTTGGAGACAAAATGCCAGGGAACTTATGCAATCAAAAAGAACAGGAGGACTATACTCACTCAAGAGTATGAGCACTTTGACTCAAAAGCTGATGAGTCATTAATTGACTTATATGACAGATTTGTCAAACTCTTGAATGATCTGTCACTGGTGGACAAGGAATATGATCTTGAAGATTAAAATCTAAAATTTCTTTTAGCTCTTCCTGAAAATTGGGATTTGAAGTCTACCACTATAAGAGACAACTATGACCTTACTGAAACTACTCTTGATGAAATTTATGGTATGCTCAAGACTTATGAACTTGAGATGGATCAAAGGAGCAAGAGGCATGGAAGAAGGTCAAGGACGGTTGCTCTTAAAGCAGAGGACGAATCTCCTAAAGTGGCTGCCTTAAAAAGGGGCAAAGAAAAGGCTCTCATCATAAAGTTTGATTTAGAGTCATCAAGTTCTGATGATGATGATTCAGAAACTGAAAGTTTACCTGAAATGATGCTGATGCAGAGATGATGCAACTGTGTGCTCTTATGGTGAAGGGTATCACAAAGATAGCCTACAGGAAATTCGGAAAGGGAAAGAAGTTTTCCAGGAAAGGTGGAAGTTCTGATAAGAAAGGATTCAGAAAGTCTGAAGACAAAGAAGAAAAGTCTGACAGAGGAGACAACTCAAATGTCAACTGCTAAAATTATGGTGAAAGAGGCCACATATCTCCTGACTGCAAGAAAGAAAAAAGTGAGAAAGGCAAGGCACTTGTCACAAAGAAGAAAAGTTGGACATACACTTCAGATTCTGAAAATGAGGTGAACTATGCCTTGATGGAAAATGCTGATAGCAGTCCTAAAACTGCTGAATTGAAGGTACCTCAAACAACTTATGCTTTTCATACTGATGATATTACTGAGTTGAGATTATATCTTAAAACCATGTTCATTAGTTATAGAGATCAGACTTTAACATGTGAAAGATTAACATCTGAAAATCTTGCTTTTAAAAAGAGAAATGACTATTTAGAAAAGGAGTTAGTTTTTCTTCATAAAACTAAGAAAGAAAGAGATGATGCTTTGTATGTTAGAGATCAAGTGTTAAAATTGAATAAATCTCTAAAAACTGATTTAGAAAAGGAAAGAGAGATTATCATAACTTGGACTAACTCTGGCAGAACTACCCAGGATATATTAAGAAGTGGAAACTGGAAAGAGGGCTTAGGTTATGGAGATGATAAATGTGAGAAAGGAACTGTGCAAATTGACCCAATTGTTGTTAAACAGATTGCCATATTAAGTTTGTAGCAAAAACTGTAAAGTCTGATTCTGAAAAGATGAAAGAGTCTAGGACAAAAGTCAAAGAAAAGTCAACTTCTGACAAATTAAAACAGGATAAACCAGCTGAAGTAAACATAGGCTTAATGATAAAGAAGCAGCTTAAGCATAAGCTGAAAGATTTTAGAAATGTGAACAAGGTAAAGGAAGCTATGAAAAATAGGAAAGGAAAGGAAGGTGTGAATAAAAACAATAATTATATGCCTGTTCCAAATGCTCCTAGAAACAAATTTTATAACTGTGGAAACTCTAACCACCTTGCTTCTTTTTACAGGAAAAATAAAGATATAAACTCTTTACCTCCTAAATCAGGAGTTAAGAGTCAGTCTGTTAGGTTTAAGCCACAAAATCCTTGTTTTCATTGTGGTAGTTTATGGCATTCCATTTATACTTGTAAGGAATATCATAGTTTGTAATATTATTATTATCAAATAAAACCTTCTTTGAAGAAAGTTAGTATTATTCCTTCTAGTAGAAGGTCTAATGCAAAGTCTGATATAAAGTCTGATAAACAGTATGTTAGCATAAACTCTGAAATTAAATCTGCTGTAAATGCTAACAAACTTAAAAAGACCAAAGGATCCAAGCAAGTCTGGATCCTTAAAATAACCAATATCGGTCTTTGTGATTGCAGGGCAACAGGAAAACCATCATATTTCTGGACAGTGGATGTTCAGGACATATGACTGGAAATAAAGCCCTGCTATCAGACTTTGTGGAGAAAGCTGGCCCAGGAATTTCTTATGGAGATGGCAACATGGGAAAAACTCTGGGATATGGAAATATCAATCTTGGGAATGTCATCATTGAATCAGTAGCTCTTGTCTCAGAACTTAAACACAATCTGCTAAGTGTGAGTCAAATATGTGACAGAGGTTATCATGTGGATTTCTTTGAAGAACACTTTGAAGTTGTAAGCAATTCTACAGGAAAAGTAGTTCTGAAAGGTTACAGGCATGGTAACATTTATGAAGCCAGACTTTCAACAAGTTCTGATGGTTCTGCAATTTGTCTGTTGACTAGAGCATCAATTGAAGAAAGATGGAATTGGCACAAAAGTCTCTCTCATTTAAATTTCAATAACATAAATGAGCTAGTAAAGAAAGATCTTGTGAGAGGACTGCCAAAATCAGTATTTGCTCCTGATGGCCTTTGTGATTCATGTCAAAAGGCAAAACAAAAAAATCTTCATTCAAGAGCAAAATTGAATCTTCAATTCTTGAGCCTTATCACCTACTGCATGTTGATCTATTTGGTCCAGTCAATGTCATGTCTATTGCAAAGAAGAAATATATTATGGTTATAGTGGATGAATTCACAAGATACACTTGGGTGTATTTCTTGCACAAGAAGAATGAGACTCCATCTACTCTAACTGATAATGTTAAACAGCTGGATAAATTTGTCAAAGATTCTTTTAAAATTATAAGAAGTGATAATGGCACCGAGTTCAAGAATTCAATCATGGAAGAGTTCTGCAAAGAGCATGGAATAAAGCAAGAATTTTCTGCACCTGGAACTCCACAGCAAAATGGAATTGTAGAAAGAAAGAACATGACTCTCATTGAAGCTGCACGAACTATGCTTGATGAAGCAAAGCTACCAACCTACTTTTGGGCTGAAGCTGTGCAGACTGCTTGTTTTACATAGAATGCTACACTCATAAACAAGCATGGAAAAACACCATATGAGATGGTGAAGAAAAACAAGCAAAATCTGAAATACTTTCATGTATTTGGATGTAAGTGTTTTGTTCTTAAGACTCATCCAGAACATCTGTCAAAATTTGATCTAAAAATTGATGAAGAAATTTTTGTTGGATATCCACTTTCCACAAAAGCCTTCAGAGTCTACAATTTAAGAACATGGGTTGTCATGGAATCTATCAATGTATCTTTTGATGATAAGAAGATTACTGGACTTGAAGATTTCAATAATCATGATCAGCTGAGATTTGAAAATCAAGTTTTAAATTCTGATTCTGTAAATTCTGATGGCTTAAATCCTAATCCTGTAAGTTCTGACGAGTTAAGTTCTGATGTCATTGAAACTGTAGTAAGTACTTCAAGGGAAAATGCACATGTTCAGTGGGAGCAAGCTGAAGATCCTAGCACAACTCAAGACTCTCAAGAGGAATCAGAACCTGTCACTGACTCTTCAAGTTCTAATTCATCAAGTTCTGATAAGCCAAATTCTGATAATTCTAGAAACTCTGATTCTTCAAATCCTGAAGGATCCAACTCAAATTCTGAAGTTTCAAAGAGCATAACTACAGAGGGAGCATCAGAAAATGCTGATGGAGACAACATGGATCATGGGGGAGGATCCAGTTCTAGAAATCAACTTCCATCTGCAAGGAAGTGGACCAAATCACATACACCTGACTTAATAATTGGAGATCCTGAAATAGGTTTCAGAACTAGAACTGCAACATCAAATGAATGTCTCTATCATTCTTTTCTATCTCAGACTGAACCAAAGAAAGTGGAAGAAGTTCTTCAAGATGCTGATTGGGTGCAAGCAATGCAGGAAGAGTTAAATGAATTTGAAAGAAATAAAGTCTCGACCCTAGTGCCAAGACCAAAGAACAGATCAATTATAGGCACAAAATGGGTGTTCAGAAACAAAACTGATAGTGATGGTATAATTACAAGAAACAAGGCAAGGATGGTTGCCAAAGGCTACTCTCACCAGGAGGGCATTGATTATGATGAAACATTTGCACCAGTTGCTAGATTGGAAACCATAAGAATCTTTTTGGCTTATGTTGCTCACAAAAAGTTTAAAGTCTTTCAAATGGATGTGAAAAGTGCTTTTCTCAATGGAGAATTGGAAGAAGAGGTTTATGTTGAACAACATCCAGGATTTGTAGATCCAAAATTTCCAAATCATGTCTACAGGCTTGATAAAGCACTTTATGGCCTTAAGCAAGCTCCAAGAGCATGGTAGCTCAATTCCGTCTGGAAAGTGGATTTCACAGAGGTACAATTGATAAAACATTGTTACCTCAACCATAGAAAGGACTTACTTTTGGTATGGATATATGTTGATGATATCATATTTGGTTCTACAAATGCCAAACTCGGTGAGAGGTTTGTAAAGCTAATGCAGTCAAGATATCAAATGTGTATGATGGGAGAACTTAGTTGACTGTTCAACTGCATCCACTCACATGGCCACTGCAACTAAGTTAGATAAAGATGCTGGTTCTTCAGTAAATATTACTAACTACAGAGGTATGATTGGCTCTTTACTCTATTTAACTGCAAGTAGACCTGATATCATGTATGCTACCTGTCCTTGTGTAAGATTTCAGGCTGATCCAAGAGAACCGCATCTAATAGCTGTGAAAAGAGTCTTCAAGTACCTCAAGGGTACATCTGATCTAGGATTGTGGTATCCTAGAGAATCATATTTTAAGCTAATAGGTTACTCAGATACAGATTTTGCAGGATGCAAAATAGATAGGAAAAGCACAAGTGGAAGCTGTCAATTTCTTGGAAGCAGATTGGTTTCTTGGTTTAGCAACAAATATAAATCAATTTCCATATCAACTGCAGAAGCAGAATATATTGCTACACGAAGCTGTTGGGCACAGATTCTTTGGATGAAGAATCAGTTACTGGACTATGGGTTAGAATTTTCTAAAATACCTATTTACTGTGATAATAAAAGTGCTATTGCTATGACAGGTAATCCAGTTCAACACTCAATAACGAAGCACATCAGCATTAGATACCATTTCATAAGGTAAAATGTGATGAAAGGTACAGTGGAATTGCATTTTGTTTCAACAGATCAACAACTAGCAGATTTCTTCACAAAACCACTATGTGAGGCTACTTTTACAAGACTGGTAAATGAACTTGGAATGGTTTCAGGTTCTTTCTCAAAATCTGCTTAGTTTTTGTTCTCATGCATCAGACTTTATGATCAGTGTTTACATATTATCTTATCTCTATGTAATCTGTGCTTTAAATGGTAATATATTAAATACTGATTGTTATGTGATGTGGATCTATATACTCTGATAGTGTTTTGAATGTTCTGTGACTATTCAATCCAATGAAGATAACTGTGCTAGATGTTGACCTAGTAGTCTTTAAAATACTAGAAATCACATGTTTGAATTAGTTGTTTATATGGAAATTCATTAACACAAGCAAATTATGATGTTGAGCTTAGTCAAATTTACTCTGTGTATCTTATTACTAAGTCACAAACTAGATTCTTGCTTCTTATCTGTCAAATTCTGATGTCAGTAAATCTTAAGGAAGAACCACATGCTTGATAAGCCTCACTTATCTAAAGAAAAGAAAAGAAATTTGAAGTCAGGTACTCCTTTGAGATCTATAGTAAATATGTGGAAGGAAAGACCCAAGTGCATTGTTGGTATTAAGTAATATGCACTAGAAAAGCAAATAATTTTTTCTTGGTGACTTTTCACATTCTCTGATTACTGGAGAAATACTCTGATAATAGCATAAATTCTGATAGCAGTTGTGACTAACTTACACTGAGAAGCCACTGTAAAAAGGAATTTTAAAAGATGAATAAAATGAGCACAAACAGTTGAGGTGGATTCTTGCATAAATTTGTTCTATAGTAGACTTCATAATTAATGACAGATTTTAAGCACTTTTCTTAGTTATGCCTTATTTCTAAGATTAACTGAAGTTTATCAGACTTTAATCTTTATCTGATATTTTGCTACATACACACACTCTCACTCCATATGAATAATGAAAATTACTGTGGTGATTAAGTTGTTTTTGACAAATAGTTAAGTGTCATTTGCATAAATTGAGGACAAGTTATGATGGAAGTTCTGATGCTTAAACCCCGAAGAAACAAGTCATTATTTGTATGAAGAATCACAAAAACAAACATTCACTTTTTGAGTACAGAAGCCATATTCTGATGACTGTTAAAATCTCATAATAGTCAAGTTCTGATATTAAATCCTGATGAAGACTCTGACGCTTACGTGGCATTATTTATTTACTTGACTTATTTGTGGTAAATACTGTAACGGTCATATTTTATCAGAATATAATTAGGTGAGATAAAAACAGTCATAATCATTTAATAAGTGGGAAGCGTGTTTTCCTTGAAACGCTGCATGTGAACATTTATTATTGCTTAATACACGTGCCCACTAATAATGTTTTAACTAATGATATGCTGCCAGGTGTCTAAAGTCTATTCTGCTTCAATCATAATAGTTGTCAAAAAGAGAGTATATATAAGGAAGTTAAAAGATTTTATAATCTTTTACCTAATTTTCTTTCTCTAATCTCTCTTATTCTCTCTCTCTCACTAATATTCTCTGAAGCTATTTTTCATACAGGAATTTTATCAAACACCTTTTAAACACTCTTTTTCTCATTTGATTTTTTCACAAAAATGGTGCCAAAAGACATTGTTTTCAATGGAGCTAAGTTTGTTCCCAACAACTACTTGGTTATTCTTAGCAAGGGTGAAGCTCCATCATAACTTCACTTCATTCAGAACTTCCTTGCTAACTCTGACATTGGGTATGCTTTGACCCAACCAGAAGCAATCTCGGGAACTCAAATGCTGGAGTTTTGGAGAAGTGGCATGTATGATGATGGTGGTGCTCATGGGTCCCCAAGTATTATCTTTTCAACAGGGGAGGATGAGCATGTAGTGACTTTGGCTACAGTTCGACAGGCTTTACATTTGCCAGAAAACTGTGTCTACAGTTCACCAGTTGAGGAGCCAACTCTTCAAGAGATGATGGCCAATCTGGGGTATGAAAAGACTTTGGAAAAGCTGGGTCAATTGAAGAGACCTCACATAAGGAGGGAATGGAGTTTCTTTTTTGACTGCATCACAAAGGCCTTTGCCAATAAATGTTCTAATTTTGATGCAATCCCAATTCTCAATCAACAAATCGAGTATGCTCTCATTAATCAAACTCATTTTGATTATGCAAGTGCTATTATAGGATTTATTGGGGATAGGATGATAGAAGATAGAAATACAGTTTACTTTGCTAGATTCTGTCAGCTTATTTATAGTTTTTGTTGCTCTGATGCACCCCAACTAGCAAGTGAGTTAATTGACTTATTATCTACTGATAATAAGAAGATTGTTTTGTCACCCCTCTAAATTCCTACATCTGTCAAACAAGTCTTGGTAAATTCTGATCCAGGCACCTATGTTGCCTTATATCCTGATGTTCAACCAACACAACCTTCATCAGCACCTCCAACCACTACACAATCAACCACTTCCCAACCTCAACCAACTCAACCTACCATCAGAACATACTTTCAACCAACTCTCACAACACCAACCATCAACACCTACCATCAGACCTTCATCTTCCAGGCCTAAGAGGGAAAAGTCTGTTCCTCAACCTCCACCAAAGAGAATGAAGATGATTATAAGGGATGAGTCAGATGATGAAGAAGCACAGGTTCATGCATCAGAACCTGTGACTGTTGAAGCTGAAAATATGGTTTTTCAGAAAGAAGCTGAAGGGTTAACCCATCAAAATTTAGATGAAGCTGAGGGTTCAGGTACTTTGAAGAGGAAAAGAACTGTAAGTTCTGATGATAAAGCAACTCCTTCACTATCAAGGAGATTAAAGAAAATGAGAGCAAGAAGGCACATGGCTAAGCCTCCATCAGAGAATATTGAAGAAGCTGAGGAAGGGATCAAGAATCTCTGATCTTACAGCCAATTGTACTTGAAGCTTTGCCATCTCCAACTCCAGCTCAAGAAACTGCTCAAGATACTGTGCTCACACCTCCTGTCTCTCCAATAAAAGTAACAGATGATGTTAAAAACAAGCAACAAGTTCTGAAATAGATATTCACAATCTGAATATTCCTACTGTTCTTTATCAGGAAGCTCCTACACCAGCTCAGACATCTCCAACTCATTCTCAAATCTTAAATGCCTAGATACCATCCACACCAATTCTTGATCAGGAACCTGAAGATCAGAATTTAGATGAGGTAGTTCTAGAACCTCCCATTGCCTCACATACACTTGTCTTATCAGAGAATGATGAGTCTTCTTCCAGTACTTGAGACAGTATTTCTGTTGATACTCCAGCTCCCATTCTAGGAAAGGAGGCACTTATTGAGAAGTTTGTTGAACAAGCTGCTCCTATTCCTTGGGAAGATACTCACAGAGGTATGGAGTGGACCAAGAAGTGGAATGAAACTGATTTCATTCCAAGCTCTAAAGTACTGACAGACCATATTTGAAAAGCTGATGAGTTGCTCAAAAATTCTGATTTCAAGACACAACTTAAAGTCACAGCTCTGTCTACCAAAAATCTTCAAGGTCTACACTCTACTACTCAAGAAAAGGTTGACAAACTTCTAGAAAAAGCTGAAAAACTAGATACTGAGACCAAGCTTGATAAAAAGAGGTATATCATACCTATTTATTAAAAGGTTGAAATAATTAAGAAAGTTCAGGAGAAGTAACAGGCCCAAATTACTGAGGTCCTACAAAATCAAGCTTCTCAAAAAGCTCAATTGGATGAAATCCAATCTTCAGTTGAACTTCTTCTCTCTCTCCTACTACCTAATGATGCCAAAAAGGGGGAGAAGATAGTTAAGTCCAAATGCTCTAATGATCAAGTACTGAAGAAGAAAGATGATGAAGTTGATGACTAGGGAAACCCTAGCAAGGGTAGAGGTCAAGTTCAAGGTAAAGAGCACAACAGCAAGGTTTTTCTAGGAAACTAATTATTGATGCAAGCAAATCTTCTAATCAAAAGAAGACAAGTTCTGAAGCTGCTCAAACTCAAAATCTGATAGCAAGTGCTGATAATCAAAATATGATATCAAGTTCTAATGAGCAAAGTCTGATGAAAAACCCTGATGTTCTGATTCAAGGTGAAAGTCAAGACTCTCAGAAGTTTCTGCAAACTCTGAAGCTCAAGGGAAAGCAGACTACAGTCTACTATAAAGATCCCAAGATTCAGACACTTGATGAAGAGATTGCTAGAAGATTATTTCTGAAGCATAATCTTGGAATGGATTTAGTAAATCTCAAGAAGGAAGAAGCTAGAATTAAAGCTGAAAATACAAATCTAAAGACAAAAGCTTATGTTGCAAAGAAACCTCCAAAGCCTAAGGTAAAAGGCATTGTGATCAAGGAGAAATCAAATACTGAGGCATCAAAGCCCAAAACAAGATCACAGACTGAGATTGATCCCAAAGACAAAGGGAAGGGAAAAGTTGATAAACCAACCAAGCCACGGGAGATGAAAATTCCTCAAATCCTGATGAAACCAGTGTGCAAAATGGTTCAAGTTACTGATGATACTCTTTCTGAAGATGAAGATGTTCAAAATCTGAAAAGAAGGAAGATTTATGAAGAATCAAAGACAACCTCTGACAGTGCTCAAGTTGTTCAGAGTGAAGAACTACAAGCTACAACAGAAACAACAAGTTCTAATAGAGTTATCAAGACATCAACCTTTGACATAGCTCAAGTTGATTTAGACAAGATGAAAGTAGCTGAAAAAAAGAAACTTTTATGAAAAAATGTCAAACCATCAGATCCAAAGAAAATCCAATTGATGGCTGATCTTAAACTTTGCCAAGAATCATTTTGGATTCAGATTGACTCAGTGAGATTGGTAAAAGCTACAAGGACTGTAAGTTGTAGTTAGTTATCTAGTTAAACTCTTATTTGCATTTGTACTTAAATATTTTTGATATCATCAAATCTATTAACTTATATATTTTGCATAATTTACAAGTTGGGGGATATTGTTAGATATATTTGAGATGTCATGTCTAATATGATTTGTGTTTAGTTTTCAGAACTTAATAATAGGACAAATCAGGACTTACTGGAAGTCAGAGCTTAATATCAGAACTTAAGGTCATATCAGAACTTAAGTGCGGGAAGACTTTCAGATAAGGAATGAAGCTGATTTACAAGAGAATATCGAAACTAAAACAATTGAAGATATGCATGGAAAGAGTTAGAAGACTGGAAGACTTGTAGAAGATATCTGATTGATATATTTTAGGAGACAGAATTATATTCCATATCAATTAGAATATTTCTTGTAACAGTGTACTATATAAACACAGACTTAGGGTTTACACTATATGTGTTATCATTATTGAGAAGATTATACATTATAACCTAGCAGCTTTTAGTGATATTTGTTCATCACTGAGAGAGAAGAACAATTCATATTGTAACATAGTTTATTAAATATAGTTGATCTTTGTTACATACTTGTGTTAAATCGATTTAATTTTATAAACACTGTATTCAACCCCCTTCTACAATGTTGTATGACTTAACATTGTACATTTGTTAGTATTTTTGCATTTAGATAGTTTTGACATCAGCAATTAGAAACTGGTACATATTTACATAATGCACAAGTTGGGGGAGATTGTTAGAAGAAATTGATGATATCAGTGTTTAACTATCAGAGTTTGCCAATCAGCATTTGATATTAGAGTTCGACATAGATGACATCATCAACATTTATAAGCAGTATTTTCTGATCAGTATTTGTCATCAGTATTTATTCACATCAGTATCTGTCAAGATGGAATTCATGAGATATCAAAGGGGGGATATATTTACATAGATATATCACTGTAGGACTTTACTTATTGTAGAAATCAATAAATGGATATGTATTAGGATTCCTTATTCTATTGTAACATATATTCTAGATTGAATGTATAACTATGTAGTATATAAACACATGTTAGATTTACGCTTTATGTGTTGGTTACCAATTGATAAATCATTCTTATAACCCAACAACTCTCAAGGATATCTGTTCATCCTTTGAGAGGGTATTGTAATAAGTTTTTATCAATTAATATAAAAACTATTCTTTTTGTTGATTTTGTTATTTCGATTTGATTGTCTAAACTGTATTCACCCCCATCATAGTTGATTAAAGGCCTAACACCTTACCTCGATAAGGGTTTTCATCCTTGGAGGTCACGTCCTCTATATGAGGAGCGTCTTACCTCAACTAGGGTTTTCATCCTTCAAGCGCTGACCTCCGTAAGAGGAGCGTCTTTCCTCGATAAATGTATTTATCCTTGGAGGGCACATCCTCTCTAAGAGGAGCGTCTTACCTCGATAAGGGTTTTTATCTTTAAAGGGCGCATCCTCTCTAAGAGGAGTGTCTTACCTCGACAAGGGTTTTCGACCTCAGAGGGTGCGTATGAGAAACGTCTTGCCTCAACAAGGGGTTTCAACCTTGAAGGGTGCGTCCTCCATAAGAGGAACATCTTGCCTCGACAAGGGTATTCATCCTTGAAGGGTGCTTCCTCTCTAAGAGGAGCGTCTTACCTTGAAAAAGGTTATGAACCTTGGAGATGGTTTCCTCTCTATGAGGAGCGTCTAACATTAGCATGGGTTTTCATCCTTGGAGGTGAATCCTGTAATATCCGGGAGATATTGTGTAATTATTTTTGTTGATAAATAACTATTATGTGATTATATTGTGATTTTTGGTGAATTATCTGATGATTGGTGTTGTTATGCGGATGTTTATGTGGTAAAGTATAAGTATGTTAATTTTATTATGTACAGAATAAAATATAGATAATTAAGGTATTTTTTGGTAATTTTTGGAGTGTTATATGATTCATTATTTTCTGAATAATTATAAAATCATTTTCTAAAGCCAGGAATCGTCCAACCTCAACCATTTTTACATTTTTACAACCCGAAACTCTTCCGGAAACTCCTTCCTAACCCAATCTGGTAATTCCGGACATTTTCCATGTTTTGACTTTTTCGATTCGGATTACGGTTTGATCCGTGCGCGGCCCGACGTAATATTTTCGATACGCTAACCCTTTTCGATAACATTATCCTCGTACAAATTGTTTTATAAAATCCCGGTTATGATAATCATCCAAAACAGGATAATGCTTATACAAATCAGGATAATGCTTATCCAAATCAGGATAATGCTTATCCAAATCAGGATAATGCTTATCCAAAATAGGATAGTGCTTATCCAAAGCGATCATATTCATAGTTACTTAGCGGCTAAGAAACGTATTTATCGATCCAACATGATCCAGAACGTATTAATATTCCGTAAATATAAATAGCCAACACAATATTGTATTTTGTATAGATAATCATTTGTAAACAGTGAAACTATATGATTTTCAGAGAAAAACCTTAAAATTCATCGCATTCTTCATAATCAAACGCACAAACGAAGCCGTTAACGAACTCCGATTCGGGCGTGAAATATATCAAATCGAAGCTCTCGAAAAGTTCTTTCATAATCAATCATCCATTTTCGTGCAGAAATCAAGGGGATTTTCTTATTTAATTTATTTAATTCGAATTATTTAGTAATTGAAATAGAAATTTTTGTTCTTGATGTTGTTTGTGTGATTTGATGTTAAAATCATGTAGATCTTTTCTTCCTGCTCCTTTTGGTATATTATATGATAAATTTGGAGTTCAATAACATGTTCAAATTGCTGTTTGATTCTCGAATTGAAGAACCGGGGTTTATGTGTTTGAGTGTTCTTAATTAGAAATTAGGCGTTTCTTTGTTAAGGGTTATCTATTGAAATTGATTGTATGAATGGATAGATCGTAGAACAAGGAATTAATTGGTGTAAATGAATTATACAAACGATTCCTAGATTGGCAGAATCGAGCTCACAGGAAAGTTTTAGTACCGACGGTGTTCTTGATTTTTCGACCAAAAATCCGGACAACCAGGTGTTTGTTTGTAAAAAATGATGGTTAAAATCAACTGTAGAGATTGTAAACTCGTAATATGCAGCTTTTGAGTGAGTTCTGAGCATGGGAAAAGAATCCCGGCGAAACTCCGGTGAGCAGCTCGCCAGAGTTGGTGACCGGAGAGGACAAATTACGATTTGATCCCCGGACTTTTGAAAACAATACACTTCAGCCCCTGCAGTTTGCAATTTCCAAAACTTTCAAAACTCGTATTTTCTTTTTATCTTATTTTCAGAAAATAATTTTTAATATTTAAAAATTCTGAAAATTATTATTCTGAAAATCATTTTTAATTCAAAAATAGATTTGAATTATTTAATTAAATAATTTTACTTGATAATTAATTATTTAATTAGTCAATTAATTGATTGATTAATTTAATTAGTTATTAATTAATTTTAATCGATTATTTAATTGGATATAACTATTTATTTTGATTTAAAAATTTTGAAAAATAGTTTCGAGCTTTAAATATTATTTAAAATTATTTTAAGGCTCGATAATTATTATAAAATTATTTTAAAGCCAGATTCGAGTATTCGAACTCTGTTTTTTAATTATAAATTGTTTTGGAGACTTGTTTTAATTCTGAAAAATGTTCAAAAATTCGTATTAAATACCTGGAAAATCATTTTGACCCCGAATCTTCTTTGAAAAATTATTTTGATCGAATATCTTGCGTGCTATGTGCTACGTGCTATCTAATTGATGTGTTATATGCCTATGTAGTTATTGTTTGACGGTTTTTGCTGTAACTTTCAATCCGTAAATCGGATTTGCGTAAAACGAACGGTAGATAAAAGTTTATGACGTCTATGTGATGATTAGAATAGTATGAGATTGAGTATTGATAGATGTTTGTGATGCCTAGCAGAGTAAGTGAGGCATAGAAAAAGAAAGTCAGTGATTTGTAGATAGAATTGAAGCATAGAAAGAGAAGGCAGGTGATTGACGAATAGAAGCAAGGCATAGAAAAAGAAGGAAAGTGATTGATGAGTAGAACTGTTAGATGAATATAAGTAAAGTTGGAAATCATCTATGATAAGGCAAGTCCTTCTAAACCTTTCTTTAAGATATATTACAAATATTTTGGAACTTTCTCATTACATGTTGCTAGTATTCAAAATAAATCTTGTTTTACATTGCGAGTGCTTAAACTATCCAACCTTGAACTCTGATCATATCCTTGAACTTGAGCTGTAAGCTTTATTTATTGTAAACCACCAACGGTTGATTTCCCAGATATTAAACCATACCAATACAATACTACTCTGCAAATACATACACACCATAAACTAAGTATTTCAACAGAATTTCTTGAGTATACAGAAACTTATACACCCTGGAATACCCTATCACATCAAAGATCAATACCCTGTATTATCATTGATCCATTATTCTTTTGATACTTGATTCTTCATCAGGCTTGAAGTCATTCTTCATACTTACACCTTGATACACCCTGGTGATACCTGTGAAATGTTTTATGCTCTGAGATAAATGCATTATCAATATTAATTATGATTCTGTTTTATTGAATTACAATGGTTATCTTATTGAATTATTTCAGAATTGGATGGTTTTATAAATGTGGACCAGATTCGTGGTTAGACCAGATTCGTGGTTATATTAGGCAAATGTGTGCCTTGGATCCAGTATATAGAGCAAAGCTGAGAGCTTTGCTTGGGGTTAGTGCGTGACTGATCAGCATCCTAACCTTGGTTTTTAAAAATGAAAAAAATATCCAATTCTATTTATTGCTTAGCCAGAAACTTGATTCTTATGAATCATTTCAACTGATCATTGCTGAACCTCGGTTATTGCTATTATGACTTGCTGAGCTAATTAACTCACTCTTGCAAATTTGTTATGTTATTTTACAGTTAAAAAGGAAAGGGTTGGTAACGAGGATTCCCGGTCCAGTGTGCGAGCTAGGATTCTAGGATAAGATAGACCGAGTTAGCAGGAGCTTTATAATGTAGATGAGTTATGTAAGATTGTAAGAATGATATCATTATCAGTTGTAAACGGAACTAGTTGGGATTTGGTATGATGTAATAAAAGTTAAGGTTGTGGCTTGTTTTCATACTTTAACCTGTTGCGATCCATGGTCATGGTAAGTAGGGTCTTTATATATATTACTTTCATAATTAGGTATATATATTGAGTGTGTGTATGTTGTGAACGCCAAACTTCTGACCTGAGTTTGGAGAGCGTCACAGGTTTGGTATCAGAGCTACAGGTTAAAATCAGTGAAAGAAGCCTAGATTGTCGGGAATGGATAGAGGGTTAGGATTAGGGGTAAGAAATAGAAAGATAGGACATCAAGAGGTTGAGTGCAATGGTATAATAGGTTTCGCTATGATTCGTGATGAGATTCGAGATCCTTATCTAGCGACGCAATTTTCAGATGGCGGCGATGGAAGATTCTTTTATCCTGGATCATCTGATCATTCAGAGCCTTCAGTCAGAGGACCATCATTTGATTCACACCCTGCTCGTTCGATGGTGTTAGCCATATAACCCCCGGTTGCGACAGTTGCACCTTTTCAAGCTAGTATCTTATCTCCTGATGCGAGACTATCAATTCGAGAATTCCCCACATACTGATTCTGGTTCTACCGGATATTCATCTATGAGTGCATCTCTTCTGTCTACCCTACACCTTGTTCTATACCATCATTTTAAAACTCGTCTTATGACGTAACAACACCTAGAAGGATGGATTCGAGAGCTACAACATATAGTGAATACACGAGATATTAAGAGGGGTAAGAAGAAATCTAGAAAGATAATTTAGTTATTCCAAAGGATAGCTGATACCAGGTTATATGGAGCTATTAATGAGTATGCCACCCATGATTATCTTGTAGAGTAAGCAAGATGGATTTTTATAAAGAAATTTGAGAGGATTGGAGATCGGGAGTTTTCTTGGAATTTGATGATGATGTTATGACCAAACATGATACGTGTATAAGTAATGTGATATAAGTCGACCTTGTGTTATAAAATAAATTTGATGAATACTGGATAGACTTGTTATACTTAGTAATTGTAAGAGATGATGATGGGAATGTTACCAGAATGGAAGATTAGAAGTGAAGCAATATATAAGATAATATGCAACGGTAACACTACACCATATATGGCCTTTACCAACACTTTTTTTGGTGTTACAAGCAAAAATGTTGCCTTACATAAGTAAAATTTAATTAGAGGTAACAATTTATTTTTGTGTTATTGTAGATGATAGTAAATGTTACCATAGACATGTTGAAATTTCTATTGTAACATAAAATATGATGTTAGTATTGATATTGCAGTTACTGTTACAATAGAGCTAAATGTTTAGGCGGGATTGTGAAGCGGGCTATCCAAATTTTCACCAAATTTTAAGCAGCCCATAAGAAAAAAATTGACCCGCTTATTTTACTTTGTAAAATAAAATAAAATACTAAAACACTCCATTCTACACTTTAACACTCTATACGCCTCAAACGCTTAAACAAAACACTCTCACCGGGATAAAAAAACACTCTCAAATACATTCAAAAATTAGGGTTCTAAATTGGGGAAATCACGGTTCTAAATTAGGGAAATTAATCTTCTCGGTAGGGGTAAGATCTTAGAGCATGGGTTGTAGTAATTAGGGTTTGTTAAAATTGGGGATTTCTTCTCAACGGGTTCAACAATCAGTTTCCAAATGTTTTTTGTTTATATCTAGATGACATAAATATTGGGTAAAGATGAAAAACATCATGGGCTTGTCTCTCTTACTTGATTCATGAGTAAAGGTATACAATTATTTGCTTTTAATCGTTGATTATGATCATTGATTATGGTTTTCAGAGTTATGTTTTTATACGACTTAAGTTTCTATTTGCTGATATATTAAGTCTGAGTTTATGACTTGGTTTCGATAATTGTATTATGCTAAAAATTGTCAATGAAGTCGAAATACATATAATACAATATTTGTCAATAAAGCAGCCCTGTTTTGATAGGTTTGTGGGGGCAGTTAGACACCTATTTTAATAGTGATTCTATGATGTGAATCGTTCTATATGATTTCTAGTTTATATATTCGAAAGTTTCGAGTCATTTGTGTATACGATTAAATAGTTTTGTAACTTTTAGTAAAAGTCGCGTAACATAGAATTTCTGTGTTTTAAAAGCGAGAGTGTTTCAGTTTTTTTTGTATGATAAGGGATTGGTTTTGCTTCAAAATTTTTACAGAATATGGAATTGATATCCAAGATTATATCCGGAAAGTTTTATGTTAAAATAATTATTTTTCATTTTATTAGAAATACTTGACTATGTTGAGCGTAATAGCGTTTTTGTTCTCAGCTTTGACAACCTGTTTTAGGCTTCCATTTTGAGAGGTTTGAGGACATAATTCCTTGATGATCAAAATATAAGAAATATATATTTATGTCTTAATTGTATGCCTGTAAAAGTTGATTACTTCCAGACTTGTAAAATTAAAGATATGACTGATTTAGTGTAGCTAGAGTTTACATGCTATTTTTTGTTGATACAGCAGAGTTAATGTTGCATTGTCATTTATCTACATGAATATTTCTACCCCTTAAATCTACATGACTATTTCAATGGCCGCTAGTGTATTAGCTTTAAATCATCTTGCAATTGAATAATGGTCCTTCTTAGTGACCGATTCTTACATATTATACAGGATAAATCTCCCAACTCTGCGGATATATGGAGTGTTGGATGTACGATAATTGAAATGGCTACAGGAAAGCCTCCCTGAAGAGAACAATACCAAGAGGTTTTTTAAAACATTCAAATTTTCAATCAATAATTTTTTAAATATAAATGATATTTTCATGATACGAGTATTTCTTGATGCAATATACTAACCTATAGGTCCTTCCAGGTCCCAACTCTCTTCCATGTTCGTAGTACAAAGTCTCATCCACAATCCATGGTCATCTTTCTGTTGAAGCAAAAGATTTTCCACTTCAATTTTTACAAAAGTATGTACTTCAAACCCCGGGTTATAGTTTATTTGATTGTTGTCAGCATATGCTATTTACAGGAAGCCTAACTACTAAAACTCAATTTTCCTTCAAAAAAAGCACATATTATAATTCAGTTAGCCCAGGGTTAGTAAATGAATTAAATGCCACAAGTAATCATATTCATGTCTAAATACATCACTAGGCTATATTCAAATAAATAATCTCACTTAGGTAGGGTATATTAAATGGTTTATATTTATCATTGTCTATTGCTTTTAGTTGTATTCTTTTAGTAAGTGTTAGAGGTTTACTCGAATGAAGATGCTGCTTCTAATAATTTGAAGCGCCCTGGAGATAAATTTTTGTCCAGAGGGGGTACTGCAACATATCATTCCACAGGTATAAACCTCAAATTAATTTTATATATGTTTGATATATGCGTGTCTATGGAATTTGATTTGCTCAACTTGTCAGTAACGAGGGCTGCTTCTACAAAGGTTTGTTTATGTTTACTGTTGAGTTTTAGAACTTTGTACTTCTTGTTGATATGGCAAAGATTTTGTTGAGATTTTGTTGATGAATTATCTGGATAATGGATCCTAAAGCTAAACATAAATAGGTAGGATCATACTTTTTCTTGGGGATCAAAAATGTTTTCCCTAAAGTACTTACTACTTTCTCTGCCTAGGTCCTATTTAGTCACTCATCTGCAGGAAGGACACACATGGTGTTTTCTCCCATCCCGTTGATCCCGATGAGTTGAGTCTGTTTTATATCTTGTTGATTATGTTGATGCTACATGCTTGCTAAAATGGTTTCTTTGAATACATTTTATGCAGCTACCATATTATTGAGCATCCAATGGATTTTGGGACTGTCAAGAAGTAGTGGAAATGGCAACTCAAGTGGAGATAATGAGAGTACTGATGTTTGACCGACTTGTTTCTTAACCAGAACTCTGTTTTATTTAAGTATATATGCAATCTTTTAGGAATTAATCTATCGTATTAACTAGTTTATGGCATATGTTAGTACTTTTCATTTAATTTAGTTTGAACCGGTATATATAGCTTTAGGATGTAATTTAGAAGTTTGGTTATTTTGGTTTGCTTGGAACTTTGTATTTGTTGGATGAACTTGTACTTTTGATAACAGCTCTGAAGTTCAATTAATATGTATCCAAGTCTTAATGTTGCAAGTTAATTTATATTTTATTATAATTCAAAAATTAACAAGTATAACCAACTGATATTTTTATGTTGGTAAAAACAGGAAAAATTGTTACGATAAATAAAGGGTGTTACAGTAGATACAAGAGTGTTTATTAAAAAAGTGTTACAATGAGCTATAAATATGTAACCAAAAGAATTTAATTATTTTACAATATTGTGTTACAATAGCAAAAATGATGTTGCAAAAGAGTTTATTACAACACATTTTTTGGTGTTACAAAAGGTTTATTGGTGTTGCAATAGAACTGTGGTTACACCTGTATGTCGTTACTGTAGATATTGAAAGTGTAACCATATGGGTCTATGGTTACATTTACAGCTATGTTACCAAAAGTTGAAAAATTATTACAATAGACCCCGATTGTAGCACGAGCAAATCCAAAACCACCAAATTTTCTAAAAGTGTAACCATAGCCCAATTTTTTGCTTTAGGTAACACTTTTTGGCCATTTTTACACTTTTTTGGGTGTTGCTAGAGGCCATATATGGTGTAGTGTAACTAGAGTTCTTGTTGACCAATGAAGGCAAGATTGACCCAATCAGGGGTAGAAGATATATGGAAATGAATGGACTCTTATATGATTGCTTTCTTGACTTGATACCTTGAAATTATTGAAAAGAACAACAACCAACTCACATAATATTGACGACCAGGTGTGATTTTCAAAATTTTAAACAGTTTTCAGAAGAGATTTTCTTCACAAAATTTTCTAAAAGTCCTTTAAACAAAACAAGTTTTAAATACTTGGTTGTCAAACTACTACTTGAGTTTCTTGTTTGTTATAAGATTTAGCTTATCTAGAAGAATACTTGTTCTAGAAGTTAGTATGGTTCATTTAGAAAGCCGAGTAGGATCAAAGAAAAATGAGAAAATCTCCAGACTTTTCTAAAGAAAGAATGCTATTAGCAAAGGAGTTGATATGTTGAATGATCAGTGGCGTAAGCGAAATTTGAAGTTATGATTGTAAATCTCATAAGAGTACAAGCAAGGTCGAATAATAAAAATATTGAACATGGAAGTGCGACTCTAAAGATACAAGACCTAATACATGGGAATTTATTCTAATGATCGATTGAAGAAGGCATTTCAGAGAACTTTAAAAAGTCGATATATGACTCGGAATAGGATATATTGATCGAATGAACGTTGCAGTTGTAAATAGATGAAATGTGGATGGAGACCAATGTTATCATTCTTTTCTATAATACCATATATTCTTATGAATCTTGAACAAGGTATGAACTTCATTCAAAATCAGCTCTATGAGCTGATAAGGAAATTGTTGTATTCCATTCAAAAAATCATTTTTTTTCCTTAAGACGTATTTTCTGATTGAGACAAGTAGTGTTATGGTGTGACTCTTTGTCGGAATAACGAAGAGTCTGGTGGGACGCCACCTAATCATGTGCTGTATGCCATATAGTATGAAAGACTGGCCATCTTGAGTACAAATATGGTTGTCTCACTCATATCTAAATCATCATTCATTCTTTCTTCTTCAATTTTGATTTCTTGATTTATGAATCCTTCCGATTTTTTCCTTGTACTGTTATCCTTTACAAAAGTTTCCAATCAGAATCATATACACAAATTTCTTCTTGCGTAAGGTCCATTCTATGAATATTTCAAAAGGAAGTGAAATGAACCCGTGTAGCAAATGTGGTTATATGATAAGCATGGATAATTGCAAGCCGATAAATGGTGGATATATTCATGTAGAGAAGAACCCTTATATTAACGACGTGGTTGTTACGAGGACATCAAATTAGAGGCAGAAATCTGTATACATGATACGTTGCGAGATTGAGATTTTGGCGTAAATTGGAGTAGTTAGCGAACCATATGAGGAAAATTAACTAGAGGAATAAGAAAGTAAAGTTGCGTATATTGGATAAGGCAAATAATTGGTTGGACAGCAGAAGCAAATGAAGATTTTTTTTATAGTAACCAGATAATCGATTAATACATTGTGAAGATGAAGCATACCTCAATCATGTGAGAGATATTCGTCATGAAGATTCAAGATCGAAGAAATGCTGGTTATGAATAAACTTTGAGTGTGTTCATCAAGGAATGGTTGGGCTATCCCACCCAAGTAAGAGAGTTATGGTAAATTTGATGCTTATAACTGGGTCAGCAAAGAAGGTTCAGTATGAAAAGATATAAATGGGAGATGAAGATATGGTGATTCAACTGCAAGGATTTTTAAGAAGTGATGTTTTTAAGCCGAAGGAATTCTTTCACAAGATTATGAGAGTGTTGGTTGAGACCATGTGTTGGTTATCAGAAGTTGAATGGAGTAACTAATAAGAATAAGTGTAAATTGTCAAGGATAGACGAATTGTTAATGAGAGAGCTTGAATTGAAACATGCACTAGTAGAATTTTATAATAATTTGTAATAGTACTCGGTAGTGATATTCGCTTATAATCAAACGATATGAGAAAGGGTATGATATAATAAGAATTATTCGCTATAATCTTAAGTTGAACTAAAATATGGGTTGTACTGGTTAGTATTATAGGTGATGGTAAAATGGTGAGTTTAGAAGATGGAACTTGATTGGTTTACTTGTTAGTTGATTGTTGGTTGTTTGATTGATTGTTGGTGTCGGCTTGAGTCCGGCTGGTAGTCAATAATATAAAGGAGATGCTGCCCACATTTTCGGAAAATACCCTACTCTTAAAGATAGAAAGTATACTTCCGTGTGTTATTGATATTCATGTTAATATTCCAAATGATTTTGATCTCGGTTCTTGAAAGAGGTTGTTACAGCCAATCCGACTATATATAATTGGTCTTTGATTTCATTTAGCTAGTCATCACCTGGTGTAATTGATCAATTAAGTAAGTTAATTGGTTAATTTTACCAATTAATGGTCAGTTAGATGGAAATCGATTCCAATTAAATTAAGTCAAATTTTGAGGTGACTTTCAAATCTGAAAGGAAAGCAATGAGGAATTTGGAGAAGGTAAGGACACTAGTAGAGTTCAGAAATTGCTGCAAGTGTGTGAGGCTTTACTTGGATGAATATGCTTTTAGTAATGGACAAGAGAGATAGAAAGTTATTTGTATGGACATGTCAAAAGGATTCCTTTAGAAGGATGTCAAATAGGATAATTCATTGCAAGACTGCAAAGGAGATATGGGATGCTTTGGAGAGAAGATACCAGGGAACTGATGCAATCAAAAAGAACAAGAGGACTATACTCACTCAAGAGTATGAGCACTTTGACTCAAAAGCTGATGAGTCATTAACTGACTTATATGACAGGTTTGTCAAACTCTTGAATGATCTGTCACTGGTGGACAAGGAATATGATCTTGAAGATTCAAATCTAAAATTCCTTTTAGCTCTTCCTGAAAATTGGGATTTGAAGTCTACCACCATAAGAGACAACTATGACCTTACTGAAACTACTCTTGATGAAATTTATGGTATGCTCAGGACTTATGAACTTGAGATGAATCAAAGGAGCAAGAGGCATGGAAGAAATTCAAGGGCAGTTGCTCTTAAAACTGAGGAGGAATCTCCTAAAGTGGCTGCCTTAAAAAGGGGCAAAGGAAAGGCTCTCATCATAAAGTCTGATTCAGAGTCATCAAGTTCTGATGATTATGTTTCGAAAACTGAAAGTTTAACTGAAATGGATGCTGATGCAGAGATGATGCAATTGTGTGCTCTTATGGTGAAGTGTATCACAAAGATAGCCTACAGGAAATTCAGAAAGGGAAAGAAGTTTTCCAGGAAAGGTGGAAGTTCTGATAAGAAAGGATTCAGAAAGTCTGAAGGCAAAGGAGGAAAGTCTGACAGAGGAGACAACTCAAATGTCAAATGCTACAATTATGGTGAAAGAAGCCACATATCTCCTGACTGCAAGAAAGAAAAAAGTGACAAAGGCAAGGCACTTGTCACAAAGAAGAAAAGCTGGACAAACACTTCATATTCTGAAAATGAGGTGAACTATGCCTTGATGGCAAATGCTGATAGTAGTCCTGAAACTGCTGAATTGAAGGTACCTCAAACAACTTATGCTTTTCATACTGATGATATTACTGAGTTGAGATTATATCTTAAAACCATATTAACATATGAAAATCTTGCTTTTAAAAAGAGAAATTGCTATTTAGAAAAGGAGTTAGTTTTTCTTCATCAAACTAAGAAAGAAAGAGATGATGATTTGTATGTTAGAGATGAAGTGTTAAAATTGAATGAATCTCTAAAAACTGATTTAGAAAAGGAAAGAGAGATTATCAGAACTTGTACTAACTCTGGCAGAACTACTCAGGATATATTAAGTAGTGAAAACTGGAAAGAGGGCTTAGGTTATGGAGATGATAAAAGTGAGAAAGGAACTGTGCAAATTGAGCCACTTGTTGTTAAACAGACTGCTAAGCCAAAGGAAAATCCTGTTAAGTTTGTAGCAAAAACTGTAAAGTCTGATTCTGAAAAGATGAAAGAGTCTAGGACAGAAGTAAAAGAAAAGTCAACTTCTGACAAATTAAAACAGGATAAACCAGCTGAAGTAAATATAGGTTTAATGACAAAGAAGCAGCTTAAGCATAAGCTGAAAGAGATTAGAAATGTGAACAAGGTAAAGGAAGCTAGGAAAAATAGGAATGGAAAGGAAGGTGTGAATAAAAGCAATAATTATATGCTTGTTCCTAATGCTCATAGAAACAAATGTTATAACTGTGGAAACTCTAACCATCTTGCTTCTTTTTGCAGGAAAAATAAAGATATAAACTCTTTACCTCCTAAATCAGGAGTTAAGAGTCAGTCTGTTAGGTTTAAGCCACAAAATCCTTGTTTTCATTGTGGTAGTTTATGGCATTCCATTTATACTTGTAAGGAATATCATAGTTTGTACTAGGATTATTATCAAATAAAACCTTCTTTGAAGAAAGTTAGTATTATTCCTTCTAGTGTAAAGTCTGATGCAAAGTCTGATACAAAGTCTGATAAACAGCATGTTAGCATAAACTCTGAAATTAAATCAGCTGCAAATGCTAACAAACTTAAAAAGGCCAAATGATCAAAGCAAGTCTGGATCATTAAAACTAACCAATATCGATCTTTGTGATTGCAGGGTAACAGGAAAAATATCCTAGTTCTGGACAGTGGATGTTCAGGACATATGACTGGAAATAAAGCCCTGCTATCAGGCTTTGTGGAGAAAGCTGGCCCGGGAGTTTCATATGGAGATGGCAACATGGGAAAAACTCTGGGATATGGCAATATCAATCTTGGGAATGTCATCATTGAATCAGTAGCTTTTGTCTCAGGACTTAAACACAATATGCTAAGTGTGAGTCAAATCTGTGACAGAGGTTATCATGTGGATTTCTTTGAAGAACACTATGAATTTTTAAGCAATTCTACAGGAAAAGTAGTTCTGAAAGGTTACAGGCATGGTAACATTTATGAAGCTAGACTTTCAACAAGTTCTGATGGTTCTGCAATCTGTCTGTTGAGTAGAGCATCAATCGAAGAAAGATGGAATTGGCACAAAAGACTCTCTCATTTAAATTTCAACAACATAAATGAGCTAGTAAAGAAAGATCTTGTGAGAGGACTACCAAAATCAGTATTTGCTCCTGATGGCCTTTGTGATTCATGTCAAAAGACAAAACAAAAAAAATTCATTCAAGAGCAAACCTGAATCTTCAATTCTTGAGCCCTATCACCTACTGCATGTTGATCTATTTGGTCCAGTTAATGTCATGTCTATTACAAAGAAGAAATATGTTGTGGTTATAGTGGATGAATTCACAAGATACACTTGGGTGTATTTCTTGCACAAGAAGAAAGAGACTTCATCTACTCTAACTGATAATGTCAGACAGCTGGATAAATTGGTCAAAGATTCTGTTAAAATTATAAGAAGTGTTAATGACACTAAGTTCAAGAATTCAATCATGGAAGAGTTATGCAAAGAGCATGGAATAAAGCAGGAATTTTCTGCACCTGGAACTCCACATCAAAATGGAGTTGTAGAAAGAAAGAACATGACTCTCATTGAAGTTGCATGAACAATGCTTGATGAAGCAAAGCTACCAACCTGCTTTTGGGCTGAAGCTGTGCAGACTGCTTGTTTTACACAGAATGCTACACTCATAAATAACATGGAAAAACACCATATGAGATGGTGAAGAAAAATAAGCCAAATCTGAAATACTTTCATGTATTTGGATGTAAGTGTTTTGTTCTTAAGACTCATCCTGAACAGCTGTCAAAATTTGATCTAAAAGCTGATGAACGAATTTTTGTTGGATATCCACTTTCCACAAAAGCCTTCAAAGTCTACAATTTAAGAACAAGGGTTGTCATGGAATCTATCAATATATCTTTTGATGATAAGAAGCTTACTGGACTTGAAGATTTCAATGATCATGATCAGCTGAGATTTGAAAATGAAGATTGAAATTCTGATTCTGTAAATTCTGATGGCTTAAATCCTGATCCTGTAAGTTCTGACGGGTTAAGTTCTGATATCATTGAAACTGTGGTAACTACTTCAAGGGAAAATGCACCTATTCAGGGGGAGCAAGCTGAAGATCCTACCACAACTCAAGACTTTCAAGAAGAATCAGAACCCGTCACTGGTTCTTCAAGTTCTGATTCTTGAAGTTCTGATAAGCCAAATTCTGATAATTATGGAAACTCTGATTCTTCAAATCCTGAAGGATCCAACTCAAATTATGAAGTTTCAGAGAGCATAACTATAGGGGGAGCATCGGAAAATGCTGATGGAGACAACATGGATCATGGGGGAAGATCCAGTTCTAGAAATCAACTTCCATCTGCAAGGAAGTGGACCAAATCACATACACCTGACTTAATAATTGGAGATCCTGAAGCAGGTGTCAGAACTAGAACTGCAACATCAAATGAATGTCTCTATCATTCTTCTGTATCTCAGACTGAACCAAAGAAAGTGGAAGAAGCCCTTCAAGATGCTGATTGGGTTCAAGCAATGCAGGAATAGTTAAATGAATTTGAAAGAAAAAAAGTCTGGACCCTAGTGCCAAGACCAAAGAACGGATCAATTGTTGGCACAAAATGGGTGTTCAGAAACAAAACTGACAGTGATGGCATAATTAAAAGAAACAAAGCAAGGCTGGTTGCCAAAGGCTACTCTCAATAGGAGGGCATTGATTATGATGAAACATTTGCACCAGTTGCTATATTGGAAGCGATAAGAATATTTTTGGCTTATGCTACTCATATAAAGTTTAAAGTCTTTCAAATGGATGTGAAAAGTGCTTTTCTCAATGAAGAATTGGAAGAAGAGGTATATGTTGAACAACCTCCAGGATTTGTAGATCCAAAATTTCCAAATCATGTCTACAGGCTTGATAAAACACTTTATGGCTTTAAGCAAGCTCCAAGAGCATGGTATGAGACTTTAGCTCAATTTCTTCTGGAAAGTGGATTTCACAGATGTACAATTGATAAAATACTGTTCTACCTCAACCATGGAAAGGACTTACTTTTGGTATAGATATATGTTGATGATATCTATTTGGTTCTACAAATACCAAACTCTGTGAAAGGTTTGCAAAGCTAATGCAGTCAAGATATCAAATGAGTATGATGGGAGAACTTAGTTGACTGTTCAACTGCATCCACTCCCATGGCCACTGTAACCAAGTTAGATAAAGATACTGGTTCATTAGTATATATTACTAACTGTACAGGTATGATTGGCTCTTTACTCTATTTAACTGCAAGTAAACCTGATATCATGTATGCTACCTGTCTTTGTGTAAGATTTCAGGCTGATCCAAGAGAACCTCATCTAATAGCTGTGAAAAGAATCTTTAAGTACCTCAAGGGTACAGCTAATCTAGGATTGTGGTATCCTAGAGAATCAGATTTTAAGTTAAGAGGTTACTCAGATGCAGATTTTGCAGGATGCAAAACAGACAGGAAAAGCATAAGTGGAAGCTGCCAATTTCTTGGAGGCAGATTTGTTTCTTGGTTTAGCAAGAAACAGAAATCAATTTCCACATCAACTGCAGAAGCATAATATATTGCTGTAAGAAGCTGTTGGGCACAGATTATTTGGATGAAGAATCAGTTACTGGACTATGGGTTAAAATTTTCTAAAATACCTATTTACTGTGATAATTAAAGTGCTATTGCTATGCCAGGTAATCCAGTTCAACACTCAATAACAAGGCACATCAGCATTAGGTACCATTTCATAAGGGAACATGTGATGGAAGGTACAATGGAATTGCATTTTGTTCCAACAGATCAATAACTAGCAGATATCTTCACAAAACCACTATGTGAAGCTACTTTTACAAGACTGGTAAATGAACTTGGAATGGTTTCAGGTTCTTTCTCAAAATCTGCTTAGTTTTGTTCTCATGAATCAGACTTTATGGTAAGTGTTTACAGGTTGTCTTATCTCTATGTAATCTGTGCTTTAAATGGTAATATATTAAATATTGATTGTTATCTGATGTGGATCAATATACTCTGATAGTGTTTTGAATATTCTGTGACTATTCAATCCAATGAAGATAACTGTGCTAGATGCTGACCTAGTAATCTTTAACATACTAGAAATCCCATGTCTGAATTAGTTGTTTATGTGGAAATTCATTAACACAAGCAAATTCTGATGTTGAGCTTAGTCAAATTTACTTTGTGTATCTTATTACTAAGTCACAAACTAGATTCTTGCTTCTTATCTGTCAAATTCTGATGTCAGTAAATCTTAAGAACGAACCACATGCTTGATAAGCCTCACTTATCTAAAGAAAAGAAAAGAAAATTGAAGTCAGGTACTCCTTTGAGATCTAGAGTAAGTATGTGGAGAGGAAGACCCAAGTGCATTGCTGGTATTAAGTAATATGCATTAGAAAAGCAAATAAATTTTTCTTGGTGACTTTTCACATTCTTTGATTACTGGAGATATACTCTGATAATAGCATAAATTCTGATAGCAGTTGTGACTCAATTACACAGAGAAGCCACTGTAAAAAGGAATTTCAAAAGATGCATAAAATGAGCACTAACAGTTGAGGTGGATTCTTGCATAAATTTGATCTATAGTAGACTTCATAATTAATGACAGATTTTAAGCAATTTTCTTAGTTATGCCTTATTTCTAAGATGTACTGAAGTTTATCAGACTTTAATCTTTATCTGATATTTTGCTACATGCACACACTCTCACTCCATATGAATAATGAAAATTACTATGGTGATTAAGTTATTTTTGATAAACAGTTAAGTGTCATTTGCATAAATTCTGAGGACAAGTTCTGATGGAAGTTTTGATGCATAAACCCTGAAGAAACAAGTCAGTATTTGTATGAAGAATCACAAAAACAAACATTCACTTTTTGAGTACAGAAGCCATATTCTGATGAGTGATAAAATCTGATAATAGTCAAGTTCTGATATTAAATCCTGATGGAAACTCTGATGCTTACGTGGCATTATTTATTTACTTGACTTATTTGTGGTAAATACTGTAACGGTCATATTTTATCAAAATATAATTAGGTGAGATAAAAAAGTCATAATCATTTAGTAAGTGGGAAGCGTGTTTTCCTTGAAACACTACATGTGCACATTTATTACTACTTAATAGTCGTGCCCACTAATAATGTTTTAACAAATGATATGTTGCCAAGTGTCTAAAGTCTATTCTGCTTCAATCATAACAATTGTCAAAAAAAGAGTATATATATGGGAGTTAAAAGATTTTATAATCTTTTACCTACTTTTCTTTCTCTAATCTCTCTTATTCTCTCTCTCACTAATATTCTCTGAAGCTATTTTTCATACAGGCATTTTATCAAACACCTTGCAAACACTCTTTTTCTCATTTGATTTTTCACTGAAATGGTGCCAAAAGACATTTTTTTCAATGGAGTTAAGTTTGTTCCCAACAACTACTTGGCTATTCTTAGAAAGGGTGAAGCTCCATCAGAACTTCACTTCATTCAGGACTTCCTTGCTGAAAGAGATATGTCCTAAGTCCAATCATGTATGAGGATTTAGGAATAACATTTAGGTAATCTGTTTTGATTTTATTGATATTAATAAAAGACTTTTTTTGTTTTTATTGCGGGCTCTATCTATTTAAATGTTTAAATAAGATATACCACAGTTTAGAGTAAAGCCTTTTATGGATTGTGATGAGATCATAATAATGAGACCTAAGAGATGATAACTCTAAACTTAAATAGTTCCTGGTCGTAGGATTACTAACTGGTAATTAATAATCCACAAAGATTGGTACATACTATTCTTGTTTCATTATGAAGGATGTCTGTTCTCATAGACATTTGTGTGGTGACACTATAGCTAGTATGTAGGTGCTTATTATAGAATAAGTTCACTGAACATGACTCACACAACTGAACAACTGATGGAGTTCACTCACGTGTCAGCAGTTGTTCACATAGTGATAGTTGTACAAGTATCCTTAGACTTGAGGTCATCATAGTCATCTTGTGTACACTGAACTATGCTTTGGTTTTGTTCTTAGTCTCAAGGGACAATTATAAGGGCTCTACTGGGTATAGAAATTTGTACACGAAGATAGTGTATGATCAATAAAGGATCTACCCCTTCCAGTGAAGGAAGAGAATGTTCAATGTTGATCCACTTATGCTAGTTCAGGAATCTCTGGCCAGAGTGAATGAAATTAGAAAGGAGTTTCTAATTTACATTAAATAGAACTAAGCATAGTGAATGAGAAAGCAAGTGATTAAATAAGATAGGCTTGACACAAATTCCATGCCTTGTATTTAATCGTGACATTACAGGGTAGAAGGAATTGATTGTACGGTAACTACTCACTGAATAGGTTCTTGGTATTCTAAGCAGTGAATTCGTATTATCCGGATAGTCGCGATAGACTGAGAAGTATCCCTCACGATGTAGAATAAATATGATTAATTAATTAATCATATTTAATGAATTAGAGAATTTATATAAATAATGATAAAATAGTTTTATTATTATTTATTTCTACTACTGGCTTAATATTGAACCTACAGGGTCACACTATAAAAGAGAATGATTTAATGGTGGAGGAATTAATTAATAATGGCTGATAATTATTTATTTATGAAGTAAATAATTAATTGGCAAATTTAATAATTGATTAAATGATATTTAATTGATTATAAATTAATTAAGAAAATGTTCTTAATATTATTAATTAAGAATTTAATTTTTGGAAATTAAATCAAGTGAGAGAATTATTTCTATAGAGTTTAGAAAAAGGATTAATAATTAAAAGGTGTTTTAATTATTAGTGAGAATAATAAAGGGTTAATAATAATAATATTTTATGGGAAAATTTTCAGCTGAAAATTTTCCCTATAAATATACTATTATAGACCCTATTTTTGCCTCAACCAAAAAGGTTTACAAAACCCTAATTCTCTCCATCTCCTCCTCCTACTGTAATAACCCCAATTTTTGTAATTTTTGAAACCCTTATGAATAGTGTTTTGCTGAATAAGAAAACTTTTCATGTCACACTATGTAGGGGTTCTTTTATTGATCTTCTGGGATATTATTAGTACTCTATGTGGTATATAAGTGTATGTAAAGATTGCCAGAATCCAAATCTGAACACTTTGATTTTCCCGGAAATCCACCAGATATCGAAAGAATTGAGTATAAGGTAACAAAATAAAAAGGATTTAAATTCAAGAATTATAAGAGAGGATCGTAAAAAGGAAAATAATGTATTGAGAAAGGTTAATGAAACCCAAGTAATAAGATCCCAGGTATGATCCCTCAAACGAGAACGAAAGTTAAGCGAACCGTATAACAGATCAGCGGTCATTAGGCAAACAATTAGGAAGTTAATCAAGGAGGTTAGGGATGATGAGGTCATCCAACCAATAAGAAGAGGGCAAGTAAGGGATGATGACATCACAAGGTGACATAAGCATGACATAGGGGGGGACTCTCTTTAATGTGTTCAGTAGTTGTACCCTCGAACAAATGGTTATGTATATATTCGTTAATTTCAGTTCAGATCAGTTGTTTGTGATACGTTCATATTGTTAATTGCACTATTAACACTTAAGATAGTGTCATGAAGTTTATAGAACTTAAGAATTCATAATTTGCAATTATGCAAGGATAGAACGAGGGAAAGACTTAAGCAAAGTAAGTAAAATAAATATCCAGAGATTCTTAAAAAAAAATTCCAAGCATTTTGCCCCCATGAGGAATAAGATTAGGGGCAAACCTTGAATGTGATAATTAGGGAGGTCGTAATTAAGATATAAGGAACCCAGAATATAATGAAGTGGAAAATGAAGATTTTAAAGTAAAAGATGACCCCAATTATGGGGAGTAGGAAGAAATATTTAGACTGAGAAAAAAGAAGTCGAGCAAGATAGGAAGAACCAGGATGGTACTCCTATTGGGCAATCCATGGACCTGCCTAAAACAAAACTTATACTTTTACCCTAACCACCACCTTGAGGAAACAATGTGGTGTGAAATTATTTCAGGACCTTTAAGTCGCTAAGCTCTCAGAGTTCCAAGGGAATAGCTGACCCAGCCGAGGCAAGAGCCTGGCTAAAGGAAATACAGGAATTATTTGAGATTCTAAATGATTGACGAATCAGAAATTAGTGTTTTGTCACTTAACCTCCTAAGAGAGAGACCACCCACTGGTGAAAGACCAAGAAAGGCACGGAGCAAGAGGTTATGATAAACTGATTACAGTTCAGTCAATTGTTTTCAGGAAAGTACTTCCCAAGGTTATGGAGATAGTGTAAAAGCTTTAGAGCCAGAACAAGGTGGACGAGTATGATGAATTATGAATCTAAGTTGTAAAAGTTGTCAAGATTCGTTTTGAGGACACGAATCCAGAATGACGGGATGTTTGAAATCAATGCTTATGTTGTGTTAGTTCAGGAAATAATGATAAGAGAAAGGAAAATAAAAAGAAACTGAAGTGGAAAGGAATATAAAGGCAATAGAGTTTGAGGAATAATAAGGAATTTGGGTATGAGGAAACCCTAAAGACTCGTAGCAATAGAAATAGAAAAGTAAGTAATCGTCAGGATGAGGGTGATTCACCATGAGTTAAATTGATGGTTGAAGGCATAAGAGATACATATATGTTGTACCCCCTTCAAGTTGGAAGGATTCGGGAAACCTTGAGATAGTTCGAAGGATAAATAATGAGACGCAGATAGACCGAGGAGACAAGAAAGTAAGAAATTAGGAAAATTGGATGAAGGAAGTGACCTTTAAGAATGTGGAGTGTGAGACCGGTGGCTTGATACCCAGGAAGGAAGACGCCAGGAATGAGAGATATCCCAACATTGAGACGACTGTTGAGATAAACAACAAAAGTAAATACAGAATTATTAAGAAGAAGTTCACGTTGAACACGACCAATATCTTCCAGAACATCCTTGTTATCATTACCGAATCAGGCAAGAAAAGTGGACAACCGTTATTGTCTTTTGGAGGCCATATGGATTGACCTCATTTTGGATAAGGATATTATTATGAAATTAGGCATATACTATCGAGGTGGGAATGATTGAATAAAGACACCCTCATCAGGGATATATGACTTGATTTATCCATGGAAGGATGCATGTACCTTTTTAAAGGTGGAATTAAGGATAGAACATCGGTAACTTAAAACGAATCCTAGGGGAATGCATAAACGTTGGCATTTCACCCTTAATAGGGACAGAATGAGTTTTGACAGTATGAATTGGAAAGGATTAAGGTAATAACTGATGGATTTTAAACGCAGCGGGGGCATGGCAAAACACTTTTACACATATAAAATCCAAATAAAAGCATACAGATCATGAATAAAAATTCGAGGGATCGAATCTAACCTTTAAAAATAATTCGGAGACAACGATCAGAGATCCTTAGCAGTTGCTCCTCAAGTGTGAAGCACTCCACCGGTATCCACCAAGAAAACGATGTTAAGGAGGAGGAAGGAGGTGGAGAGAATTGGGTTTTCCAAACTTTTTGGGTTTTGTGTGGGTTAGAATAAAATTAGGGTCTATAATAGTGTATTTATAGGCAAAATTTTCAGCTGAAATTTTCCCATAAATATTATTATTATTATCCCATTTATTATTCTCATTAATAATTAAAACACCTTTTAATCATTAATCCTTTTTCTAAACACTTTAGAAATAATTCTCTCTCTTGATTTAATTTTCAAAAATTAAATCCTTTAATTAATAATATTAAGAACTTTTCTTAATTAATTTATAATCAATTAAATCTCATTTAATCAATTATTAAATTTGCCAATTAATTATTTATTTCATAAATAAATAATTATTAGTCATTATTAATTAATTCCTCCACCATTAAATCATTCTCTTTTTATGGTGTGACCATGTAGGTTCAATATTAAGCCGGTAGTAGAAATAAATAATAATAAAACTATTTTATCATTATTTATATAAATTCTCTAATTTATTAAATATGATTAATTAATTAATCATATTGATTCTACATCGTGAGGGATACTTCTCAGCATATCGCGACTATCCGGATAATATGAATTCACTGCTTAGAATACCAAGAACCTATTCAGTGAATAGTTACCGTACAATAAACTCCTTCTACTCTACAATGTCCCGATTAAATACAAGGCATGGATCTCGTGTCAAGCCTATCTAATTCAATCACTTGATTACCATTTACTATGCGTAGTTCTATGCAAATTAGAAACTCCTTTCTAATTTCATCTACTCTGGCCAGAGATTCCTGAACTAGCATAAGTGGATTAGCCTTGAACATTCGCTTCCATCACTGGAAGGGGTAGATCCTTTATTGATCATACACTATCTTCGTGTACAAATTCCTATACCCAGTAGAGCCCTAATAATTGTCCCTGGAGACTAAGAACTAAACCAAAGCATAATTCAGTGTACAAAAGATGACTATGATGACCTCAAGTCTAAGGATACTTGTACAACTATCACTATGTGAACAACTGCTGACACGTGAGTGAACTCCATCAGTTGTTCAGCTGTGCGAGTCATGTTCAGTGAACTTATTCTATAATAAGCACCTACATACTAGCTATAGTGTCACCACACAAATGTCTATGAGAACAGACATCCTTCATAATGAAGAAAGCATAGTATGTACCGATCTCTGTGGATTATTAATTACCAGTTAGTAATCCTACGACCAGGAACTATTTAAGTTTAGAGTTATCATCTTTTAGGTCTCACTATTATGATCTCATCATAATCCATAAAAAGCTTTACTCTAAACTATGGTATATCTTATTTAAACACTTAAATAGATAAAGCCCGTAATAAAAACAAAACAAGTCTTTTATTAATATCAATGAAATCAAAACAGATTACACAGGAAGTTATTCCCAAATCCTAATACATGATTGGACTTAGGACATATTCCTTTCAATCTCCCACTTGTACTAAAGCCAATCACTCTGGTATCTAATACCCATCTCATCTTTATGACGATCAAAGTGACTTTCAAAAAGTAGCTTTGTGAGTGGGTCTTCTATGTTGTAATGTGTGTCAACTCTATTTCAATACAATACAAGAAATGTTACCGCGCTCCCACTAACCCTTTTGTAGACACATGATTCATCTACGTTTTTTATAAAATCAAATCTTTGATTGTCTCATCAAAACGAATGTTCCATCTTTTGAGAAGCCTGCTTTAAACCACATATGGTTCGCAGCAGCTTACACACTAGGTTTTCATTTCTCTTAGAAAGAAAACCATCTGGCTATTTTCCAGATCTCATAGTCGTAGTAAGCAGCAATCGCAAGCAAAATCCGAACTGATTTTAACAGGGCTATAGGTAAAATGTTTCATCAAAGTCAATCCATTGCCTTTGTTTGAATCCTTTTGCCAAAAGCCTGGCCTTAAAGGTCTCCACCTGGCCATCTGCTATAATCTATCTTTTGTATACCTTATACATAGATTCCATTCCGGATTTCATGGCACTATGCCATTTCTCTGAGTCAACACTACTCATAGCCTCATTATAGGTTACAGGGTCGTCATCATCAATGATCGACAACTCTTTGTCATTCTCAATGACAAGGCCATATTACCTCTCAGGTTGGCGAGACACTCTCCCTGATCTATGAATGGGCTATTCCACAAAAGGTTGTTCAGTCAGAACAGGTGTTTCCACTCGATCTGTAGTAGTTTGTGCTTCTTGAACTTCATCAAGTTCAATTTTGCTCCCACTGTTTCCTTCAAGGATAAACTCCTTTTCCAAGAAGGTAGCATGTCTGGAGACAAACACCCGATGATCGGTGTAAAAGTAATACCCTAAAGTCTCTTTAGGATATCCCACAAAACTATATTTTATGGATCGATATTCCAGCTTATCTGGGTCAACTTACTTGACATAAGCTGGACATCCCCAAATCTTAACGTGTTTAAGATTCAGTTTCCTTTCTTTCCATATCTCATACGGAGTTTGAGGAATAGATTTGGAAGGCACCTTATTCAGTAAATATGCTGAGGTTTCCAATGCATAACCCCATAGGAATACTGGAAGATTTGCATAGCTCATCATGGACCGAACTATGTCTAACAAAGTTCGATTTCTCCTTTCAGATACCAATCTGGAGGAGTCCACTGGGAGACTATACCATTTACTTTGAGATAATCTAGAAACACTCCATTAAAGTATTCACCACCTCGATCTGATCGAAGAGTTATAATACTATGTTTGGTTGTTTCTCCACTTCATACTTATATTCTTTGAACCTTTCAAAGGCCTCAGACTTGTGTTTCATCAAACACATATCCGAATCCAGATCTATCATCTATGAAAGTAATGAAGTATGAAAATCCACCCATGGCTTGCGTAGACATTGGTCCACATACATCTGTGTGTACTATTCCTAGCAAATTTGTAGCCCTCTCTCCATGTCTACTAAATGGAGACTGCAATGCCACTATAAAGTGAGATTTTCATCATCCCTTTTCTTTTATTAGTTTGTTCAATCTGAAATAAATTATGTCACATACATACAGACCATTATTTAAAGCACCACGTCCATAAAGAATATTATCTCTAAGAATAGAACATTCATTATTCTCAATAATAAATGAAAATCCAGCCAAGTTTAACATGGGAATAATATTCCTCACAATCGAGGGAACAAAATAACAATTATTTCAAACAATAGTCTTGCCCATAGGCCTATGTAAATGAAATGATTTTACATCTTCAGCAGCAACTCTTGCTCCATTTCCCATCAATAGAATCACCTCCTCTTCCTCAAGAGTCCTACTTCTCCTTGGTCCCTGCAACAAATTGCAGATATGAGAACCACAGGCAGTATCTAATACCCAAGTAGAAATTTGATTTAATGACATATTCACTTCTATCATGAACATACCTGAATCAGAAGCCGTAGTCTCACTACCCTTCTTCTTCTTCAATTCTGCAAGGTAAACCTTGCAGTTCCTCTTCCAGTGCCCCACCTTGTTACAGTGAAAGCAAACAACTTTGCTCTTGGGGTCTTCAGCTTTTGGTGGAACCGGCATTTTCTCACCTACTTTCTTCTTCTTGGAAGGGTTCCTCTTCCTTTTCTTAGGATTGGAACCTTCACCAATTAGAAGAACAGAACTCTTCTTAGGGGGAAAATTGGATTCCGCAGTCTTCAACATGTTGTGGAGTTTAGGCAGGCTGACATCCAACTTATTCATGTGAAAGTTCACAACAAACTGCGAGAACGAACTCGGAAGCGATTGCAAGACCAAGTCTTGGCTCAGCTCCCCATCCATGGCAAAACCAAGTTGTCCAAGACGATTGTTATTCCTAGAGGACTAACAATGAGATTTACAGAAGGGGGGTTGAATGTAAATCTCAAAACTTTTTCAGGTTTTGAGAAGTTTATTAAAGCAGTGTGTTCTAGATGAACAAGTGTATGAATTGCTTTGAGCTAATGCAGACAGATATATATTCAAACACAAAATGTAAAGAACACAACAAACTTTAAAAACTTTTCTGGTGGATTTGTTGTTCCACCAGAGATGGTATATTAGAAAATCTGTGTTCAACAATGTTGATCACAGCTGCATCCTAGTACAAACTAGATGAATTTTCTCTCAAGATATTTCTTAACAGCTCTGGAAAAATCTCTCTCTAATTACTAACTTCTTCTTGGTTTATATATTACCAAGTGTACAAGTGAAAAACAATATAAAATTACAATAGTAAAATAAGTTCTTCACTTGTTTCTTTTCCTGTTCAATCAAGTACTTTGTTGACTATTGCATCTTTGTACTAAAGAAGAACGGCTGCTTTTTCTGTTGATCCTGAAATACGGCTACCACATCTCACTTTTCTCTGTCAACCCATGTGCCTCTGTTTGTAGGTACAACTACCACTTATCAACGGCTAATTAGCAGAACATCCGTTGAAGCTTTCATCCGTTGATGACTTCATCCGTTGAAGGATGTTATCCGTTGAAGCTTTCATCCGTTGATGCTCTCATCCGTTGAAGGATGTTATCCGTTGAAGCTTTTAGAGACATCCGTTGAAGCTTAGCTTCTCATCCATTGAAGGTCTTTAAGTCATTCGTTGATACCACTTCATTTATACAAAATTACAAGGCATGAAATATTTACAATTGGCCTTCCTATCTGCATATCATCTAGTAGTCAACATGACTCATAGTTTCTCTCAACTTCTAAGAATTACATTTTAAATACAGAGACTGAAATATGCTACAATACTAGACTTATTTCTAAGTAAAGCTACACCATCAACGGATAGCCAAAGTGGTCTAATCCGTTGAGGCTACAGACACTAAATTTCTACTTAAGTGTTTTGTTAAACATATCATCAAACTAATGCACATATATTCCTAACAATCTCCCCCTATTTATGTCTATAAGAATTGTAGACATAAATTCAGGGTTAACTTGATGATAACAAAACACTTAACAAATATTTGAATTGAAACTAAGTAGAAATATAAAAGTGCTGCAAAAGTGTATGTACTAGGAGGTAATTGAAGATTTACAGTATTTCCAAGGGTGCTCCTCTAGCCTGAGCAAATCATCATTTTCTTCTTTGTTCCCTGGTTTTCTTTCCTAGCCCTTTGTCATTTTCCTCAATTTGGAGTTGGAGTTGTCTGAAGAATTCAGCTTCATCTTCATCACTGATATCCAACTTAGATTGCATTTCCTTGAGAGTTTCATTGCTGGCAATCTTGAGTTGGTCTTCAAGTCTGAAAAATCTTCTGACTCCTTTGTCATCTCTAAATTCCATCAACCAATGAGGTGATTTGTGAATTTTAGTTCCCCTTTCTTGTATGAGTAAGGTTCTGGGCAAAGCATTTGGTTCCCTCCAAGTCTTCCTTATGTTGGCAATCTTGTTGAGAATTTCAGTCTTGGCTGTTCTGGTAAAGCCAGAATCCTTTTTGATGGCTGAAAAGACTCTGATCAAGGTAGAGTAGCCTTCATTTAGAATCCTGTAGAGAGGCCATGTTCTTTCCCCAGCTCCCTTATATCTGAACACCAATCTCTCTGGTAGCTGTCTGTAGGCAGCTATTCCCCTTACTTCCTCCAGCTCATCCAGATAGAGATTAATGTCTGAAGCTTCTTTTATGTCACAGATGTGAACATAATCATCTTTAGAAATGGGTGGCTTAGGGTTAGGTTTTTGTTTTTGAGTGAATTTCTTAGAGGTTAGGGGAGGTGTAGATTTAGATTTTCTTTTCTGTTTCTTTGGTAGTGGTAGAGTGGTTAAAAAGGTAGGCAATGTGATGTTGTCCCAATCAATAGGTTCCTCTTTTGGAATGATTGGTTCACCATGGATATTTATAGAGGGATCAGCAACAAAAGGTTCAGGTATGGAAGGTAGTGGTTTAGATATAGATTTGGTATCTTCAGGGTTATCTTCACTCCTTCTGTGTGCCTTGGCCTTTCTTCTGTTTCCCTTCTGCCATTCCTCTCTTTCCTCCATATTTTCACCAAATATGCTCCCAAGAACCTCATCTAAGTTAGCAATCTTTTCTTCACCCCTGACTTCAATTCCTTTCATTTCTTCAACTTGGCTTGACTTTAGCTGTTTTTCAAGCTTTGCTTGTGCTCTTTTGTCAGCCTTGAGTTTTACAGCTTCTTTCTTCAACCTTCTGGTTTCTTCCCTTTTAGCCTTTAGAAATTTGGGATGTCCTTGCATCACACAGATACTCTTTCCCTCTCTATAGATAAAGGCCATGTTCATTCTCTCACCCTTGTCCTTGGTCTCCTTCTTCTTTATGATGCTTGCACTTAGAACTTTGTCTCCATCAGGTTTTGGAAGAGGAAAGTCTACTTCCTTTATCTGAGCAAAGTCTAGGGGATTCTTTGTGGAGTCCATACTGGATCTAGTGTTGGGCTTTAGAACCATAGGTTTTAAATTCTTGAAAGAAGTCTCTCCAACCTTATTTCTCCCTACTGGCTTGAGCTCCATGTTGATTGGTTCAATCTTTGTGCTAAATTTCACAGATGTTGATTTATTTTGTGTAGAACCAAACACCAATTGCAACCTTTCATCAATTCTCCTCCATTGTTCTTTCATTTGTATTTCAGCTGCTGCTAGCTGAATCAAATCAATTCCATCAGGTTTTCCCTTGATTTGAATGATTGGAGAGGTAGTGATGGCAGGAACTAGCACTTTAGATATCTGAATCTTTGTAGAGGGCTCTCCTTCCCCTTCCCTTTTATTCTCCCCCTTTTTGTTATCATCAAGGAGAGGGGTCAAGCCTTGTGCTTTTGCCAGCTGCATTAGGAGATTGGTTTGAGATTGTTGGTTAAGAAGAAGGGTGGCCACAGAATCTTCAATTCCTTGAACTCTGTCTTCCAACTTGGCCAGCCTTTGTTCAGTAACTGATTCCTTTTTCAATCTCGAAACCAAGTCCTGCAAAGTACCATAGGGCATGACTGAATCCAATTTTTCTGAAGTGAAGGATTTCAAGTCAGCAATATCTTTCCTGAGATCATCCAGACTCATATTTTGCTTTACTTTCTGCAACTTTATGAGATGCAGTGAGTCCAGGTGAGCTTGGAGGATAGCCTTGATATTTGCATTTGAAGTGTTCTGAATGGCCTTTTGAATAGTGATGATTTGTTTGACCAAGTGGACATTGAATTCACCTGTTCTATGCTCCTTGGTCAAGGCCCATTCAGGTAGATTAGGAATGGAACTAGGGTCTACATCTCCCCCTATGTTCATGCTTCCATCAGAAGAAATAGAGTCATCATCATCAGAATTTACTCCAAATTCTTCAGATGGCTCACCAGCTGTAGAAGGCATCCTGTTAATAGCAGCTTTATCCCTTTGAAGAGATTCTGTTGAGTGCACTAGATGTAGTGTCCTTTCTGCCTCCTCATTGCCCTGAGCAGCCAACATTTGAAAGGCTGTCACAGGATGAGTAAAAGTGTCAGCATCCAAGGAAATGTTATCAATTACAGCTTTGTAATGTTGCTGAAATTGTCTTTCCTTTTCAGCATCATCCACAATCATTGACTCATGAGCAATGGCTGGTTCCACCCTTGTATCAACTGTACCTGCTTTTCTCTCTTTTTCTCTATGTTCTTGCATCAGGGGCTCCCCCTGGCTCACACATCTCACTCCCTCACCTTCACCTTCTAAGGTGGTACTCCACTCACTGACTTTTGCCATGCTGGAAGAAATAGCATGCATTTTTGTGCTCTCAATCTCTCCTTTTGCCTGGGAGCAACCCAGCCTCTCACTCAAATTTTCACTCCCTGCCCTCAATCCTAAAAGTGATTGCACAGTATTCATGTCTTCTACACTTGGAATCATTTCAGTTATTTGTGTAGAGACTATCAACGGATGTGGAATATCCGTTGAAGTTGAAACTGTTGTTATCAACGGATAACTGCTGTTAAGCTTATCCGTTGAAGAGCAACCACTTGTCAACGGATGAGTGATATCCGTTGAAGAAGGAAAAGAAGATGAAATTGAAAGTGATATAACTGTTGAATCTGTATAGATTGATTTGATATGTGTTGATACAGATCCTTCAATTATATCTGAAAGAATTTGCGGGTGATCCAACAAATCATCTAAAAGATGATGATCACCTGTATTTGAGTGGGGCTCCTCCCTGAGTTGTAAAGAGGGAGAATCAGGAATTGATGGGAATAACATATCCACATCCAGAGATGGTGAAGAAGTATTTGGGGATTGATGTGTAGTTATTGTGAGAGAATGGGGCTGTGACTCCACATTTATTGGAGTCACATCAAACTGAGTTTGAGAAGGCACAGAGATAGATGGATGTATCTGTGCAGTGTGTGCACCCTGTGTAGAAGATTGGGTTCTAGCCTTCTTTCTTCTAATAAAAGCTTTTGTAGGTGAGTGTTTGGCTTTAGTGTCCCTCCCTCTTTTGTTCTGTGTTCCTGGTTGGGAACTCTTTTCAATAGTAACATCCTTTTGGGAGGATGCTACTAGGGATGTGCTAGAAACCTTTTCAACCACCACAGCTTTTTGAGAAACTGGGGCTTGGCTAGCTTGGGAAGCACTCAACTCTCCTTCCTTATCCTGGGGGTTTCTTTGATGTTCACCCCTCCCCTCACAACTCACACCCTGTTCACTTCCCTCAGGGTTAATGGTTGTTGTTACAACTGTTGTCTTTTGAGAAACAACAGAGGTGGTTTTCTTTGTCTTGGATTTTGAAAGTTTAGATTTGATGACCTTGGTAGAAATCTGTTGGGGCATTGACACAGATTTCATGGCCACACTAGAAGATAAAGAAATAGAGGGGTTGGAAGAAGTAGGAGTTGTAGAAGCAATTACCTCACCTACCTGGGGTGCATTCATGATTGGTAAATATACCAATTGCACACTGCTGTTGAGATCCATTCTCAATAAATCTGCAAGAACTCTTTTCTCTTGTGCCCGGCACTTGAGTTTATTATTCTCATTGATAATGACTAAACCTTCAGCAACATGGTTAGCCAATAACATAAAGAATCTAGCATAATAGATGTTATTAGGTCTATTAGCTTTGTTACCTAATCTAGTACCTAATTCTAGCATCACATAGTTGCTAAAGTTAAAGTACCTATCAGAAACAAGCATATAGAACATATTAACAAGAGATGAAGTTATGGCATCAAAATTACTAATTTTCCCAGAGAAAACCTTTATGAAGGCATCCCCAAGAAAACTCCATTCTTTCCTAAGGCCTTTTCGTCTAATACCCCCTAAATTAGCAGAGTTAAGAGAGTAACCTATGGAATCTAACATGCTGGATATATCACTATCAGTGTGTGGTGTCATGGCATTGTTCTCAGGTAATTTAAAACATGCTTGTAAGTCATCACAGTTAATACAGTGATTTTTACCTTTGAGAGTGAAGGAGATAGTCATATCCATGGAGTTGAACTCAGCAGTTGTCCAAATCTCCTCAACTACTTCACAGAAAATCGTTGGGGCTTCCAGCATTGCATAGCTAAGTTTACAGTTTTTGATGAAGTCCATCATTTTGTGATAATCTGAGTGGGCTTCATTCTTTTCTACCAGAGCTATGAAATTGTTCTTCTCGTAGATGAACCCAGATTGAGACATAATCTTCACGACTGGTGCCATTGTTGTGAGTAGAAATTGCAGAGAATAACTTGAAGGTTTTGCAGAGAGAAAATGGTAAATGCTTGAAATTCTAAGAAAGCGTAAAGTAATAATGAACAATCAGAAGGGCTTATATGCTTTCAAAGAAAAAGAAATAAATAAAGGATTAATCAATAAATAGGTGTTAGTGAATTTCAGCCGTTTAAGAATAAACTGTAAGTATTCTAATAACTACCTTTAAAACCAATACATACAGATGTATGTATGGTATCAACAGTTAAGAAAATAGAATCAACGGCTGTGAAACACCTCAAACGTTTGATGTGACATTTCAACGGATAATGTAAATTGTCATCCGTTGAAAGGTACTTCAGCTTTATCCGTTGACGGATAAAAGTTCCAGAGATATACTTGTCTTTCAACGGATAGTGAATATCCGTTGATAGAGCAATTTTGACTTTCAACGGATAGGGAACATCCGTTGATGGAATAAACTTTGTTAAAAGTCAAATTTGTTCTAGCAACTAATATACTTCAGGCTTCACTTCAAATTGCAAAGAAGACATGAATTTTAAGAGTAATTAAGCATACCTAGCTCACTTACCAATCTTGTGAATGTTGATTCATCAAGTGGCTTGGTAAATATGTCAGCAATTTGTTGTTCACTTGGAACAAAATGTAGTTCCACTGTACCATTCATGACATGCTCCCTGATGAAGTGGTACTTAATATCAATGTGCTTGGTCCTTGAGTGCTGCACAGGATTCTCTGTTATGGCTATGGCACTTGTGTTGTCACAAAAGATAGGTATTCTATCAACATGAAGTCCATAATCAAGGAGTTGATTCCTCATCCATAACATTTGAGAACAGCAACTTCCAGCAGCAATGTATTCAGCCTCAGCTGTAGAAGTAGAGACTGAATTTTGCTTTTTGCTAAACCATGATACAAGCTTGTTTCCCAGGAATTGGCAGGAGCCTGTTGTACTTTTCCTGTCTATTTTGCAACCTGCATAGTCTGCATCTGAATAACCAATTAGATCAAAGCCAGATTCTCTAGGATACCAAATTCCTAAATTTGGTGTACCCTTGAGATATCTGAAAATTCTCTTGATAGCAATTAAGTGAGACTCCCTAGGATCAGCTTGAAATCTAGCACACAGACATGTAGCAAACATTATATCTGGTCTGCTAGCAGTTAAATATAAAAGTGAACCAACCATGCCTCTATAACTTGTAATGTCCACAGACATTTCAGTCTTATTTAATTCAAGTTTGGTGGCAGTGGCCATGGGAGTTTTTGCAGATGAACATTCCATTAAGTCAAACTTCTTTAAAAGATCATGAATATATTTAGTTTGACTAATGAAAATTCCATTACTAACTTGTTTAATTTGTAAACCAAGAAAATAGGTTAGTTCTCCCATTAGGCTCATTTCATAATTACTTTGCATTAGCTTAGCAAACTTTTTACAAAGTTTATTATCTTTAGAACCAAATATTATGTCATCTACATAAATTTGAACAAGTATACTAGAGCCATTAACATTTCTAAAGAAGAGAGTTTTATCAACAGTACCTCTAGTGAAGTGATTCTCCAAAAGAAATTTTGATAATGTTTCATACCAGGCTCTAGGTGCTTGCTTCAGTCCATAGAGTGCTTTCAACAGATAATACACATAGTCTGGAAAATTTGGATCTTCAAATCCTGGAGGTTGACTTACATAGACTTCTTCCTCTAATTTCCCATTTAGAAATGCACTCTTGACATCCATTTGATAGACTTTGAAATTGGCATGGGCTGCATAGGCTAGAAAGATTCTGATAGCTTCAAGTCTTGCAACAGGAGCATATGTCTCATCAAAATCTATTCCCTCTTGCTGAGAATAGCCTTTAGCAACCAATCTGGCTTTATTCCTTATGATAATGCCATTTTCATCCATCTTATTTCTGAATACCCATTTTGTATCAATAGGACTCTTGTTCTTTGGTTTGGGTACCAGCTTCCAAACTTGGTTTCTCTCAAATTGGTTTAGCTCTTCCTGCATAGCTAATATCCAATCTGGATCCAATAAGGCTTCTTCCACTTTCTTAGGTTCCTCCTGAGATAGAAAACTACTATACAGACATTCATCTTGAGTAGCTCTTCTTGTTTGCACTTTAGATGATGCATCACCAATGATCAGTTCAAAGGGATGATTCTTGGTCCATTTCCTTTGAGGTGGAAGATGAGCTCTAGATGAGGTGATCTCAGTATTGTCATGATGTGAGATAGAGTTTTGATTAGTTGAAACTCCCCCTGAGTTGTTGGTCCTTTGCAGGGAACTTGGAGTTCCATCAATTAATGATGTAAATTGATTATCAGTTGATGAGCTATGATCAACGGATGCTTCATTAAGTACTTCAACGGATGATGCACAATGTCTTTCAACGGATGCTGAATTTTGTGCATTATCCAGGAGCAAATTTTGTATTCCTTTTGAAGTGTCGTCTCCATCAATCTCTTCTTCACTATCATCACAATATATTTCAATATTGTCAAATTTGAGTCTCTCATAATGTTCCTCATCTGTTAGTCCATCAATCTTTTTATCATCAAACACAACATGCACAGATTCCATAACAATGTTGGTTCTTAGATTGTAGACCCTATAAGATTTTCCAGCTGAATAACCAACAAATATTCCTTCATCAGCCTTTGCATCAAACTTCCCTTTATGGTCAGATTGATTCCTCAGTATAAAACATTTACATCCAAAGACATGAAGAAAGTTTAGAGTTGGTTTTCTTTTCTTGAACAACTGATAAGGAGTCATGCCTTTAGCTTGATTGATCAAAGAAATATTTTGAGTGAAACAGGCACAATTAACAGCTTCAGCCCAAAAATATGTTGGTAACTTTGATTCTTCAAGCATTGTTCTGGCAGCCTCAATTAAAGATCTGTTCTTTCTTTCAACTACCCCATTTTGCTGAGGTGTTCTTGGAGCTGAGAACTCATGCATGATTCCATTTTCTTCACAGAACAGCCTTAATGTCAAATTCTTGAACTCAGTTCCATTGTCACTCCTGATGTTTCTTACCTTCAAGTCAGGATGATTGTTGACTTGCCTGATGTGATTGATAATGATTTCACTTGCTTCATCCTTTGATCCAAGAAAACAGACCCATGAGAACTTTGAGAAATCATCTACAATCACTAAGCAATATCTTTTTCTTGCTATTGACAATACATTGACTGGTCCAAACAAATCCATATGTAGCAGCTGTAATGGTTCATCAATTGTTGTTTCAAGCTTCTTCTGAAATGATGCTTTCCTTTGTTTGCCTTTCTGACAAGCATCACACAGACCATCCCTTGAGAATTCAACAAGAGGTATTCCTCTTACTAAGTCCTTTTTGACTAGATCATTCATTGTCTTGAAATTCAAATGGGATAGCTTCTTGTGCCATAGCCAACTCTCAACTGAACTTGCTTTGCTGAAGAGACAAGTAATAGATTCTGCATCTGTAGAGTTGAAGTCAGCTAAGTACACATTTCCTTTTCTAACTCCAGTTAGAACCACTTTGTTGTCTTTCTTACTAGTGACAACACAGGCTTCAGAATTGAAGGAAACTGTATTCCCTCTATCACATAGTTGACTGATGCTCAGTAAGTTGTGCTTGAGACCATCAACTAATGCAACTTCTTCAATGATGACATTCCTTGTTGAAATCAAGCCATATCCCATAGTAAACCCTTTGCTGTCATCTCCAAAGGTTATGCTGGGGCCAGCTCTCTCTTTAAACTCTGTGAGCAGGGAGAAATCTCCAGTCATGTGTCTTGAACAGCCACTGTCCAAGTACCATAGATTTCTTCTATTTTCCTGCACACCACAAAATCAATCAATTTGATTTTGGTACCCAAGTTTCCTTGGGTCCATTCTTGTTAGCCTTTCTCCTAGACTTCATTCCTCCTGCATCTTTAGACTTAGGTGAGTTTGAGTCAACCTTGGTCTTAGATGTGGTTGGTTGAGGTGTAGGGTTAGTCACAACATTATCCAGCACATTTATAGAATTATTAGGCATGGATTGCGCATACATGTTATTCCACATTGGCATATTGTATGGCATTTGAGGCATACTGAATGCAGCAAGATAAGGATTGTTAAAATATGGCATGTTTGCAAAATGTGCATAAGGATTTTGTTGAGACATAACAGGCATAGCATGTAGAGGTGATACAGACATGTTAGGCATGGAAGAGGGTACAGTTATGGGAGATTTCTTAATAGATTTACAATTAGCAGATAGATGATTAACACTACTACAATGCACACAGCTTTTTCTAGGAGCATACTTATCAGGTGTGTAATTGTTATGTTTGTTAACTCCTACCTTCCCATTTCTGTTGGATTTCCTTTTGGATTCCTTTTTATCCTCAACCATCTTGAGCCTATTGTTTAACTGTTCTAAGGTCATGTGCCCTACATTCACCTTTCTGACATCTTTGGATGTGCTTGCTTCTTCTTTGACAAAGTTCTTTGAAGTTGAACCAAACTTTTTGTTGAGTTTCTTTAGATTTTCTCTTTTAGAAACATCTGCCTGTTTTAATTGAGGAACCTTCAACGGATGTTCCTTTTCTTCCTCAACGGATAACTTTCATCATCCGTTGATTCCACATCCGTTGACAGTCCATCAATTAATTCCAGTTTCTTTTTATTTTTATCCCAGGCAGTTTCACAGAATGATTCAATTCCTTGGACTTTGGCAATTTGAGCACTTACATCCCTAGATGTTTTCCAGGCTTTAATCACCTCTTGCTCTTTCTCTAATTGATTGGAAAGTATTTCTACTTTCTTAACAGATTCAGCTAGTTCATTCTCAACAGATATACAATGCAATTTGGTTTTCTCTAGGTCAATCAACTTATTTTCTAACACAGTATTTCTATTGCTTAAAAACAGATTGTTCTCTTTGATCCTACTATTTTCTTTAGCAAGGGATTTAAGAGACACACGCAAATGATACAATTCAGTAGACATGTCATTGAAAGCATCATTGCACTCTTCTTTAGTAAGCTGTGTTAAATCAGTAGTGATTACCTGATTGCTTGATGAACTAACTTCGTTTTCTTCAGAATCAGCCATGAGAGCAAGGTTGACATAATCCACATCTTCATCCTCTTCATCTCCATCAGCTGCCCAGTCCTTTTCTTGAGTAATGAAAGCCCTTTCCTTCTGTTTGAGCAGATCAAAGTATTTCTTTTTGTAATCTACTTGTTCAAATTTCTTCTTTTCAGAGGTTGGCTTTCTGCACTCACTTGCAAAGTGTCCACTTATACCACAATTAAAACACTTGAACTTGGATTTGTCCACCATGTTCTTATAGGGTTTAGTGGCTCTAGTGTTTTTCCTGAACTTCATCTTTGCAAATCTCCTGGACAGAAATGCAAGATGCTCATCAATACCATCAGAGTCATCTTGACTGGAGTTGTCTTCATTTTCAGCAACTTGCTCTTTACCCTTGTCTGATTCTGGATTTCTTACACCATCTTTGGAGCTTGATGTAGATCTCACAGTTTCTTTTCTGCATGCTTTCTCATTTTCAGCTACCAATGCAACTGAACCTCCTTTCTTTCTCCCCCTCTCCAATACCTCATCCTGTTCCAACTCTAGTTCATAAGTCTTCAAGATTCCATATAATCTTTCAAGAGTAAAGTCCTTATAATCCTGAGAGTTTCTTAAGGAAACAGTCATGGGTTTCCATTCCTTTGGTAAGGATCTCAAAAATTTAAGATTTGAATCCTTCACCTGGTACACTCTACCATACAGCTTTAGTCCATTCAACAGCTTTTGGAATCTATTGAATGTGTTATTTAAAGATTCATTCTCTTCAAAATGAAAGTACTCATACTGTTGAATGAGAAGCTGCATTTTGTTCTCTTTTACTTGTTCTGTACCTTCACACAGCAGCTGAACTGTGTCCCAAACCTCTTTGGCAGTTGAACAATTTATCACATTATCAAACATATCCTTGTCAAGACCATTAAACAAAATGTTCATAGCCTTCTTATCCTTGTGGACTTCTTCTGTGTCTTCCATTGTCCATTCTGCTCTAGGTTTTGGAATGGATTGACCAATAGCAATTGTGGCCGTAGCAACTGTGGCTACTTTGTGGGGAATGTGAGGACCATTCTCAATGCAGTTTACATAACCTTCATCTTGGGAGAGTAGATGAAGGTGCATTTTCACCTTCCAGTGGTGATAACTGTCTTTGTCAAGAACTGGGATCTTTACTCCAATATCCTTCTTACTCATCTTTGTTAGATTCCAAGATCTTTAAACTCTTTGTGTGTCAAGAGCTTGCTCTGATACCAATTGTTATTCCTAGAGGACTAACAATGAGATTTACAGAAGGGGGGTTGAATGTAAATCTCAAAACTTTTTCAGGTTTTGAGAAGTTTATTAAAGCAGTGTGTTCTAGATGAACAAGTGTATGAATTGCTTTGAGCTAATGCAGACAGATATATATTCAAACACAAAATGTAAAGAACACAACAAACTTTAAAAACTTTTCTGGTGGATTTGTTGTTCCACCAGAGATGGTATATTAGAAAATCTGTGTTCAACAATGTTGATCACAGCTGCATCCTAGTACAAACTAGATGAATTTTCTCTCAAGATATTTCTTAACAGCTCTGGAAAAATCTCTCTCTAATTACTAGCTTCTTCTTGGTTTATATATTACCAAGTGTACAAGTGAAAAACAATATAAAATTACAATAGTAAAATAAGTTCTTCACTTGCTTCTTTTCCTGTTCAATCAAGTACTTTGTTGACTATTGCATCTTTGTACTAAAGAAGAACGACTGCTTTTTCTGTTGATCCTGAAATACGGCTACCACATCTCACTTTTCTCTGTCAACCCATGTGCCTCTGTTTGTAGGTACAACTACCACTTATCAACGGCTAATTAGCAGAACATCCATTGAAGCTTTCATCCGTTGATGACTTCATCCGTTGAAGGATGTTATCCGTTGAAGCTTTCATCCGTTGATGCTCTCATCCGTTGAAGGATGTTATCCGTTGAAGCTTTTAGAGACATCCGTTGAAGCTTAGCTTCTCATCCATTGAAGGTCTTTAAGTCATCCGTTGATACCACTTCATTTATACAAAATTACAAGGCATGAAATATTTACAATTGGCCTTCCTATCTGCATATCATCTAGTAGTCAACATGACTCATAGTTTCTCTCAACTTCTAAGAATTACATTTTAAATACAGAGACTGAAATATGCTACAATACTAGACTTATTTCTAAGTAAAGCTACACCATCAACGGATAGCCAAAGTGGTCTTATCCGTTGAGGCTACAGACACTAAATTTCTACTTAAGTGTTTTGTTAAACATATCATCAAACTAATGCACATATATTCCTAACAATTCAAATTGATCATCTTAAGTACATGGTCATTCACAGATGATCCCTCAGACATCCTACAACCGAACAACTCCTTCGATATCTCATATCGAGCTGTCCTCCCTGCCACATCATACAACTCTTGTGGATGCATGAGGATAGTGTGAGCATCCATATGCTCATGTTGCTTCTGTAGCTCAATGTTCATGGAAGCTAGCATGATGCATTGAGCAACATTTGCATCATCTATCCACTTACGATACACAACATGTTCATCATTATGCGCATCACTAGCAGGTTCAGTAGGCTTAGGTGAGTCAATCACGTATTCCAGCTTCTCAATCCTGAGAACAATTCTCAAGTTTCGAAGCCAGTCAGCATAATTAGGACCAGTCAATTTATGAGCATCCAGTATGCTCCTGAGTCATAGTGCAGAAGACATAACGTACAAAGTAAATCTGGAAATGATAAACACATAACAACACTTAGCAAATATTCGATTTCATTTCAAAACACTATATGAATCGGGTCTTTATTCATAAGTGGCTCCCACTAGTTTATCTAATTTATTCAACCCCCTACGTGAAAAATTAAGCATTCATAATGCTAGTGGAAATAGGGATCCTACATTCCATTACACAACCCCGGCTGTGGCACGAAATGCCATGTAATGTTCAATAGGCAGACAACTCTTGTCAATTACATCTAATATTATTCCCTAATCAAACTTTAGCCTCTTGAATAATTGAGTCACGGCTGTGGCACGACAAACTCAATATTCTAAGTCAAGTCTAACCCAACATTCCGTACAATTGAATCAGTCCCCAAAGGCCCACGGCTGTGGCACGTAACGACCTTTAGATTCTAATTCAATGTACACATCTCTATGTAATAGACAAGTATTTCTTATTTCGAAATCAAAGCCCTCGGCTGTGGCACGAAACTACAATGATTCAAAAATAAGAACTACTTTCTACCATGTTGGATGGCTATGACCGACACAAGCCCATTGTGTCATTGGCCAATTACTACTTGATATTATTTAATTTTAGAGGGATTATATTACGTTACAATCATAATCATATTATAAATAAATTCTTCTTTTAAATTAAATATTTCAAATCAATAATCAATAATCAGATGATTCCCAGATCGGGTGGAGCATTGTCAAGAGGCGTCACTTAATAACCCTTTCTTACAGATAGAAATCTGTTGTTGACAGAATCATCCTTTCTCTCATATCGAAAATTCATATTCAATTACGTGCTTCACAAACACAAGAATCTCATGATTGTATTCATAATATTATCATTAAGGTTATGAAACAATTTCACTATACTAGGTTGTCTAACAAACGCCTTATGTTTATTTAAGTTCACCTAAATCTATCATCGCATGATAAAATAAGCATATATCACATATATCAACATGAATAAACATCAAAGTAGGCATGTTACATCATCTAGCACATTAGTCTAAGCATTATACATCTCTATGTATCACATGAAGCATTTAAAAGCAACTAAAACAGTTAAAAATAGCTTTAAAACATTTCATGGAAATATAAACAGTTCAAAACTTTTATATAAACTAAAATTGATCACTCCATTAGATCCGTCTCGAAAAAACGAATCCAACGGTATATTGCACGCCCAAAATGGAGTTACGAAACTCCCAGAAAATCAATTTTAATATCAACAGACGGGCTATAACGCATTACAGGAACGCGTTACAGGACCTGTAACGCATTCCGGTGATGCGTTACACCCCTTTTAAGCCATTAAAGGGTGTAACGCATTGCACGAATGCGCAATAGCCTTCCCGTGTGCACTACACGCGCCGGTTCCTGTTCGCCTCGCTTGCGAGCCGCCTGACATGCTGTGTCCTGGTCTGTCTACTTTTCTGTCCGTGCATTCAACCAACAACAGTATAGATATATAACACAGACAGTACAAATATATATACATACATGCAATTCATATATATATATATATATCTTTATTTAATTACGAATTTAATTACAATAACTTCAAAAATTCATAATAAAAAATCTATACATCATAAAATTATGAAAAAAATACCCAGACGATCTACAACACTTGTAGAACCCAGATCAACAATCAAAATTATTCTGAGAAACGATTTCTCATCAGACAAAATTAATCCATGATATAACTTGTAAAAATCATAATTAATTCATACAAGCACATAAAATTCTGAAATTTTTACCACAGATCTATATGCATACAACCTATGCTCTGATACCATTGATGGATTTTAAACGCAGCGGGGGCATGGCAAAACACTTTTACACATATAAAATCCAAATAAAAGCATACAGATCATGAATAAAAATTCGAGGGATCGAATCTAACCTTTAAAAATAATTCGGAGACAACGATCAGAGATCCTTAGCAGTTGCTCCTCAAGTGTGAAGCACTCCACCGGTATCCACCAAGAAAACGATGTTAAGGAGGAGGAAGGAGGTGGAGAGAATTGGGTTTTCCAAACTTTTTGGGTTTTGTGTGGGTTAGAATAAAATTAGGGTCTATAATAGTGTATTTATAGGCAAAATTTTCAGCTGAAATTTTCCCATAAATATTATTATTATTATCCCATTTATTATTCTCATTAATAATTAAAACACCTTTTAATCATTAATCCTTTTTCAAAACACTTTAGAAATAATTCTCTCTCTCGATTTAATTTCCAAAAATTAAATCCTTTAATTAATAATATTAAGAACTTTTCTTAATTAATTTATAATCAATTAAATCTCATTTAATCAATTATTAAATTTGCCAATTAATTACTTATTTTATAAATAAATAATTATTAGCCATCATTAATTAATTCCTCCACCATTAAATCATTCTCTTTTTATGGTGTGACCCTGTAGGTTCAATATTAAGCCGGTAGTAGAAATAAATAATAATAAAACTATTTTATCATTATTTATATAAATTCTCTAATTTATTAAATATGATTAATTAATTAATCACATTTATTCTACATCGTGAGGGATACTTCTCAGCATATCGCGACTATCCGGATAATATGAATTCACTGCTTAGAATACCAAGAACCTATTCAGTGAATAGTTACCGTACAATAAACTTCTTCTACCCTACAATGTCCCGATTAAATACAAGGCATGGATCTCGTGTCAAGCCTATCTAATTCAATCACTTGCTTACCATTTACTATGCGTAGTTCTATGCAAATTAGAAACTCCTTTCTAATTTCATTTACTCTGGCCAGAGATTCCTGAACTAGCATAAGTGGATCAGCCTTGAACATTTGCTTCCTTCACTGGAAGGGGTAGATCATTTATTGATCATACACTATCTTCGTGTACAAATTCCTATACCCAGTAGAGCCCTAATAATTGTCCCTGGAGACTAAGAACTAAACCAAAGCATAGTTCAGTGTACACAAGATGATTATGATGACCTCAAGTCTAAGGATACTTGTACAATAATCACTATGTGAACAACTGCTGACACGTGAGTGAACTCTATCAGTTGTTCAGCTGTGCGAGTCATGTTCAGTGAACTTATTCTATAATAAGCACCTACATACTAGCTATAGTGTCACCACACAAATGTCTTTGAGAACAGACATCCTTCATAATGAAGCAAGCATAGTATGTACCGATCTCTGCGGATTATTAATTACCAGTTAGTAATCCTACGACCAGGAACTATTTAAGTTTAGAGTTATCATCTTTTAGGTCTCACTATTATGATCTCATCATAATCCATAAAAAGCTTTACTCTAAACTATGGTATATCTTATTTAAGCCCGTAATAAAAACAAAACAAGTCTTTTATTAATATCAATGAAATCAAAACAGATTACACAAGAAGTTATTCCCAAATCCTAATATATGATTGGACTTAGGACATATTCCTTTCAATAAAAACCTGTAAGAATCAGTGGAGAAATTTTTCAGAAGTATATAGACAATGATTCTGGTATGAATAAATGGTATTTTCATATGCCCGGTATCTAGGGAATACAGGAGGAACGATTCAAGGATAACCTTAGAGGTTTTACAAGGAGAAAGGTAATATTCAAAATTCTCAAGAGTAAAAATGTTGATAAAGGAAATATGACGTAATTATAATGATGCCAAGTGGGGCACGTGTTAAACCACGAGAAAGTATGGATCGAACCAGTAAAGGTCGAAATTGTTCAGGGAAATCAGGACCTAAGATAAAAGATGTTCTAAGTATGATTGAGAGTCAGTCGTGACAGTGATTAACCTCTAAAGACTGAGGCAATAACTTATGAAAAAATGGTGATATTTTTTTTACTCATCAGATTTTAAGGAAAACATCTTCACATAAGCAGTGATTGAAATGAGGTAGAAAATTTATCTGGAGGTGGTTAAAATGACATTGACTGTAAGGAAATTTTACTATCAGGAAAGGCCAAAGAGGTGGCCGACACTTTAAAGGTAAGAGGATAATTATAGGCGCTTGTGCCAAAGGAATACAGTGATGATGGTTAAAGCTGTGAAGGTTGTATTATGGTTTGGAAGGTTGACATTCCTTCTGATGGTTGTGCAATACCCAACCGTAATAGTAGTTGGTAAAGGTTTAATTCGTGTAATCGCCATGAGCGGGCTATCTATCTCAGAAGGTACTGTCTTGAGATAAACCAGGACCATGTTTCAAAAAGGACTAGACGAACCTTTGAGTTAAGTCTTCTATTGAAGGCATATGATTAAGAATGGTATTAACCTGCTATCGTTGCTTTGATTGAAACTCTTCTCCAATTTTATCTGCATTATGTCATGAAAGTACGTCAGGATCTGGAGTGTTCTTCATGAGATGTGAATTGTAACTATGTTAACTCCTTAGAAGAATTTGATACGACATGTATGGACTCCGTATGGTTAGCTATTAAGATTCCAAGGAAAATGAATGACGACAGTAGGTCAGTGGTGGACCATAGTAATGCAGCAACGATTCTTTGAATAATGAGCCGATTACAACCGTGAGAGTTGTAGTGTAATGGATGTTGAGATTGGGTACCCCTAATCGGGTTGTGGTGATGTATAAGTTATCGTTGAATAGACTGGTTAAGTAGATTATCTACCTATTGAATATTTATTCCTTCTTATCAATAGAGAGTCGTAATACTATACGAGGAAGGTTGCGATGCAACCATAGAATTCTATTAACGATGGTGTCTAGAATGAGATCCCAGATTCGATTTTCGATGTCGAGGGAGTTTCAAAGGTGATTATGTATAAGCTCGAGGAAGAGCATGGGTCCATAGAATGATGGACGGAATAGCAAAAATATTTAGGCATGTGAAAGACGATGCTATAATACTTGATGTTGATATAAATACATATATGTTTTGTTCTCCTATGATAAACCTCTATAGTTCAGAGGTAGATTCCAAGCCAGATATTTTGTGGCAGTATATTTTATATATACAATTATCTTCAGTTCGTCCTTTTCTCTTCTTTTCATTTCATGTAAGCTGAGAAGAACAACCCTTCCAGAAAGGGAGGTATTGCTGAATGACTATCTATCTGTGTGATAGAAGCCTAGTAGGATACCACATGTTGTTTAATTGCTTGTCAAGTACTAAAGGCCGGCCACCTTCTGTACTAACGGTGCAATGAAACAAGTGTTCATGATCATAGTGATCTCTCAACAAATTCCTTTACTCCTATATGATTGATCAAACTTTGGAAAATAGAAATAGCTGAAAAGGGAGTAGTAAAGTTATGGTGGTATTCAGAATGGAAACATGTTCGTGATACTAAGGTTGACGCAATTATTAAAAGGTTATAGAACGCTAACGAGCAAAAGTATAACCAGTATAATATTAGGAACAGAAGGTAGTAGTGATTATGAACTGGAAAAGAATGGGTATTGAGAAGTAAAAGCTCTAATGCTAAAAGCTATAATGAGAGTCTGTGCAATATACTTGAAAGAATTTGAAATGATCACTTAACACGGATGGAGTTTTCTTACGATAATAGATCATATGTCAGTATTGAGATATCGCCTTATGAGATCCTTGAGGGAAGACATTGTCGATCTCCCTTATGTTAGGATGAAATTGTAGAGCGCAAGATGCTCGGACCAGCAGTGGTCCAAAGGACCAAGGATATGATAGATCTAATCAGAGGACGGCTGGTAGTAGCCCAAGATGGACATGAGAAATATGTTAATTTGACAGGAAAGGACAAAGAATAGGAAATAGGGGACCTAGTAATGTTAAAGGTATCCCTTGGAAAGGATTGATGAGGTTCAAAAAGAAAGGAAAGCTAAGCCTACAAATTGTTGGACACTTTGAGGTATTAAGACGTATTGGGGAAGTTAGCATATGAGCTAGCCCTATCCCCGAACATGTAGTAAGTTCATAACGTGTTCCACATATCAATGTTAAGGAAGTGTAATTCGGATGCCAGACAAATAGGGGCATATGAGTGCATAGACATGCAACCAGACGTAACCTACATGGAGCAACTAGGAAGGGTTATAGATCAAAAATGGACAAATGCTTAGGAGAAGAGTTATCAAACTAGTCAGAGTTTGATGGTAGAACCACAATGTGGGAAAATTACGTAAGAGTTAGAAAGTGGAATGCTAAGAAAGTATCCCTACTCATTTTCTATCTGATTCCGGGACGGAATCCTTTTAAGGAGGGGAGACTGTAATAACCCCAATTTTTGGAATTTTTGAAACCCTTATGAATAGTGTTTTGCTGAATAAGAAAACTTTTCATGCCACAATATGTAGGGGTTCTTTTATTGATCTTCTGGGATATTATTAGTACTCTATGTGGTATATAAATGTATGTAAAGATCGCCAGAATCCAAATCCGAACACTTTGATTTTCCCGGAAATCCACCAGATATCGAAAGAATTGAGTATAAGGTAACAGAATAAAAAGGATTTAAATTCAAGAATTATAAGAGAGGATCATAAAAAGGAAAATAATGTATTGAGAAAGGTTAAGGAAACCCAAGTAATAAGATCCCGGGTATGATCCCTCAAACGAGAAATGAGAACGATAGTTAAGCGAACCGTATAACAGATCAGCGGTCATTAGGCAAACAATTAGGAAGTTAATCAAGGAGGTTAGGGATGATGAGGTCATCCAACCAATAAGAAGAGGGCAAGTAAGGGATGATGACATCATAAGGTGACATAAGCAAGACATAGGGGGGAAGGAGGTGTGGATGAATGATAACCACACAAAGTTCAAGGTTAATAAGGTAATTAACCAAAATCTAATCAAAAACAACCAAGCTAAGCTAAAAAAATCACAAACAAAAAATCATTTCATTTCTTCAACCATTTGTTCTCGGCTTTTCTCTCCATTTCAAGAAGAAGAATTTCAAAATTCAAGTTCCAAGCTTCCTTAATTGGTAAGATAATTATCTAGTACACCTTATGCATAGATATAGCTATCCTATAAGTTTAAGCCTCCAAATCATTCACAATCTTCTCCAAGAAATCAATGAAGAAGATAATGAATAGTGATTTCAAGATTTTTAACTTGATTTTTCTTGTTTTTCCTTTAAGATCCAAGCATCCCTAAGACATCTCAAGGCTTCTTAAGGCTTCCTAGCTACTCCAATCACTTCAAGGAAGGTATAACCTCTCCAAACCCTAGCTTTACTTTTTATATTAGGATGATTTTGATTGTTATGGTAAAAGAGTAGCTTGATGCTTGTAGGTTTAGAGTTTGGGTTGGAGTTGTAGTGAATTGAATGTTGAATCTTGTTGATTAGTAAATGACTTAAGTATAGTTTTAAATTCATGTTGAGAATAACATAAATTGGAGAAATTGAGGTGTTGGGCCTGTTCTAGTGTGATATGGATGGATTTTGGTTGTATGAATGAATTGGGATGGATTGGTGGTTGATTTGGAATGGTATAAATTTGGGAAATCGCGTAAACATAGCCGTCGTAATGTCCGATTTACTTTAGACTGCTTTTGTTCATAACATTAGGACCCGAGAACTCCCTGCTAGGTTTTGACCATTGCCATGTTTAGATAGTTCATGTTACGAGCTTCGTTTTGATATATGGTTCGTTTGATTCCGATGTACGGTTTAGGAGAAACGACCGTTTTAAGTAACGGCATTTAGCGAACGAAACATTTCCCCTCGCCTTACTTTGAAACCTTGGTTAAAGACCTTAAAGGACTAATTGGAGTATGAAATAATTATGTTAAGTGGATTAGGCAGTTGGTAAGGTACTCACGAAAGAATCGCCTTAAAACTCATGATGGTTAATTTATTAAAAATGGTGGAGCCGAGGGTACTCGAGCGACTTAAGAGAATCAGTAAGCGCATAACGAGCGTTAGAGTCTAATTTGGTTAAAGTATAGATTTACAAGTGACTTTGGTTTAATTCCAACTTACATGTTGTTTATAGGTTACCAGACTCGTCCCGAGCCATTTGTAACCCTCAGTCACTCAGGCAAGTTTTCTACCCGTATAACTGTTGTTGTGATGTATATGTGTATATGCATGATCTTATGATAAATGCATATTTGTTATTAGCAAATTCTTGCGATATATTGTAGCATGTGATATGGTATATATGCATGCCTGTTCCATAGTCTTGATTTATATATCTGTTGGTTCAAATGCATATTAGTTGCATAATACTTATGCTAGAGATAAGCAATAGTTGTGTATATCCTTAGTATAGGGGACCCAAAGGTGAACATTTTCTAAAACCGGGAGTCGATGTTCCCGAGTATATTATATATATATATATTTAAATATATATATATATATATATATATTGATATAGTTTTCAAAACCATTAATCGAATAAGGTTTATTCGATAACTTTTATTTTATTTAATGAATATTATTACGAGTATTCATTCGAGGGCTTATGACTCCTTTTATTTTATTTAATGAATATTATTTCGAATATTCATTCGGGGACTTATGACTCAGTTTATATTATTTAATGAATATTATTTGAATATCCATTTGAGTACCTATGACTCCGATTATTTACTGAAATATATTCTTTATTTTATTAAAGAATAAGGTATCAATAATCAAACTTATTTTTGACTATTCAAATAAAGATAGTACTTTCGTATAAGTATATCTTTGGTTATTTAATACTCATTTCAAGTATAAGTTTTACAACTTCTACTTCAATTATTTGTATAAAGATTATTCTTTATGGAAATATTATTTAAATAATAATATTCAGATATTTTCTAATATATTGGGACTGATTTACTTTATTAAATCAGCATTACTCCAAACACTCTTTAAAGTGTTTTCGAGTCCTTAAAATGATTTTCAAAAGTTAGAGCGGATCCCAAAACTCAATTTTTTTGTATATATTTAAGATCTTCCTTTTTAAAGGGGATTTAAATACTCGCTCAAAACCAGAGGGATCCGGCTCTGTGGTGTATTTTATATTCGCAACAAGGTTGCGGTTTTGGTAAATGAATTGATTATTTACCCAACGTTCGGGAAGTAAGTCCAGCTATCGAGTCGGCATAAGCAACATGGGCTCAGTGAGCGTCCATGATAGTGTAAGTGGCTCAGTGGGAGTCCATCAAATGTGTAAGTGGCTGAGTGGCAGTCCAGCATAAGGTCCTATTGCGACCAGGGTGATGACCAGTGGGGAATTCGTCCATCTACTAGTAGAAAAGGTTACTTATTGGTATCTTTGCCTGATCAGCAAGATATCGGGTTTATGCCACAACTCTTTTTCCTTCCAAAAATTTATTGGATGTTACAAACTCTGTTCATACTTTACATGACAGAGGTTTTCAGGAAATGTATAAAGAAGATGTATATATGGATATATATATATATCGGAACTTAATGAAGTATATCATAACTTCATTTCCTTCAATAATAGTTCAAAGATTTAATCTATTCAAATCTTGTCTTATAGTCTCATCTATGTGATGAACTGTTGAAAGCTCATAATAACTTGAATGGTGGTAGTTCAAGTAGTATTCGGAAAAGATATAAGCATATTGGAGTATCTTGTAACTTCATCTTTTAAACTTTTATCTAGTTAATGATTGTCTTATGAATGACAAAGATTTTCAGAAAACGTTGATACAAGGTTAGATATATGAGATCACCTTGCAACGATATTTTTATACAGTTATAAACGGGAACTCTGCGTATATTATACATGTCAGAGGATTTCAAAGATTGTGAAAAGTATATATGTATATATATTGAATATTTTGCGACTTGGTCGCGTTAAGATATCATCTTGGTTCATTCCTTCTTGACGAAGACTTTCATGAGTACTATGAGAATGCTCATATATTGTTAATCATTATACATATTATTTTGGTGGGCTTGTTGCTCACCCTTGCTTTCTTCTTTCATCACACAACAACGGATAGAAAAGATGAACAGGACCAAGCTTCCAATTCGCAAGCGGTTAGAAAATGTTCCGCAGTTTTCTGGAAGCGTTGATGCCGCCGTAGCTGAGGTAGGAGCTACCAATAGGCTAGGTTTTCAACTATTGATGAACCAGATTTATGTATATTTATCAATTGTAATAATGGAAAAGAAATGTAAATCTATTCAGAAACCCTTTTAAGGTGTAATGGCATATAATTTTGGAATGAAATGACTCGTGTTATTTTTTTGATATTCATCTTTGAGACTATAACTTGTGGTGTGTGTGTTTATTGTGGGGTCTCAGTACAGAGTAGTTGATTGTTTATTAAACTTGGGTGTTATTAAGGGAAATGGAACTCGTGACAACCCGGATCCCCGACCCCGGATTTGGGGGTGTTACATTTATTACATCGTTTTCTTGGTGGATACCGGTGGAGTGCTTCACACTTAAGGAGCATCTACTAAGGATCTCTGTTCATCATTTTTGGATCGCCATTAAAGACCTCCATCTTTCCATTAACGTAAAGCTTCTTAAGGTAAACATACTGAACTACGAATTAAATATTATTTTTCGCATGGATCCTGCGGAGGGTTTCGGTTTTTTTTAAGATTTAAATTTACGTTTTCGCTGCGTTTATGTGCTAAAAACCCTTCACTTGCTACCTCTGAGATTGGGTATGCTTTGACCCAACCAGAAGCAATCTCTGAAACTCAACTGCTAGAGTTTTGGAGAAGTGGCATGTATGATGATGGTGGTGCTCATGGGTCCCCAAGTATTATCTTTTCAACAGGGGATGATGAGCATGTAGTGGCTTTGGCTATAGTTCGACGGGCTTTACATTTTCCAGAAAACCGTGTCTACAGTTCAACAGTTGAGGAGCAAACTCTTCAATAGATGATGGCCAATATGGGGTATGAAAAGACTTTGGCAAAGCTGGGTCAATTGAAGAGACCTCACATAAGGAGGGAATGGAGTTTCTTCTTTGACTACATCACAAAGGCCTTTGCCAACAAATGTTCTAATTTTGATGCAATCCCAATTCTCAATCAACAAATCGAGTATGCTCTCATTAATCAAATTTATTTTGATTATGCAAGTGCTATTTTAGGATTTATTGGGGATAGGATGATAGAAGATAGAAATACAGTTTACTTTGCTAGATTCTGTCAGCTTATTTATAGTGTTTGTTGCTCTGATGCACCCCAACTAGCAAGTGAGTTAATTGAACCATTTAAACTTGCTAAGAGAGCCTTTATTGACTTATTATATACTGATAATAAGAAGACTGTTTTGAGACCCCTCCAAATTCCTACATCTGTCAAACAAGTCTTGGTAAATTCTGATCCAGCCACCTATGCTACCTTATATCCTGATGTTCAACCAATACAACCTCCATCAACACCTCTAACCACTACACAATCAACCACTTCTCAACCTCAACCAACTCAACCTACCATCAGAACAAACTTGCAACCAGCTCAATCCTCACAACACCAACCATCAACACCTACCATCAGACCTTCAGCTTCCAGGCCTAAGAGGGCAAAGTCTGTTCCTCAACCTCCACCAAAGAGAAGGAAGATGATTCTTAGGGATGAGTCAGATGATGAAGAAGCACATGTTCATGCATCAGAACCTGTGACTGTTGAAGCTGAAAATATGGTTTTTAATAAAGAAGCTTGTTGTGAATATGTTGTGTACTTGATGATTACCTAAACAAAACATCTAAGTAAATTTTACTTAGTGAAATAATATAGCACTCGACGGATAAGAATTATAGTCCCAACGGACAACTCATTTTAGTCCCGACGGATGAGTAATTTATTATCCATCGAGTGAGTAGCTTATGTAATAATAAGTTTGTAGCACAGTGTTGTATGCACCTTTGTATAGAATCTGTAGTAGTATATAAGTCATGTTGACTTTAACTAGATATGCAGAATAGGTTGATTAACTGTACATAAGCAATGTCTTGTAATTCTGTATAAGTGAAATGAAGTCAAGTGCCAAAATAGCTATCAACGGATGCTTAACAAAGCTTCGACGGATGATCAAATGACTTTCAACGGATGTTTAAAATAGCAGTCGACGGATGATCAAGTAAGTCATCGACGGATGATCTGAAAGTCGACGGATGATCATATCAAGATTCAAACATCAGTTGAACAGTGAAAGCTGACACACAGCCATTGAGTTGGATACAAACACATTGTGGAAGCCCATTAACTGGGTAATAGATGACGAAAAGCAGCTAAGATCAAGACTGTTAGATTTTATATTTATTCAGTTCTTTTGACTTTGTAATCTTGGTAATATATAAACCAAGAGAGTAGCAAATAGAAAAACAACTAAGAGAGCTAAGAAACAAACATAGAGAAATCTTTGTAAGCACTATCTTTAGCATTTCCTGTGTTCTTAGTAGTTCTATTTTGTATAAGCAGTTGTGAGCATTTTTGCACACAGAGTCCTCTCGATATATTAAATATATCTCTGGTGGAATTGTTTAAATCCACCAAAAAGTTTTTAAAGACTCTTGTTTTTAATTACTCTTGTTTTGATTCATTAAAGTTTATATTCCGCATTGTGCTAATCAAAACAAATATATCTATAATCGAGTTGAACATTTTTATTTCAAGAAAAAGTTCAAGAATTCCATTCAACCCCCCTTCTGTAATTCTTGCTATATTGTTAAGGGACTAACAATTGGTATCAGAGCATGCTCTTAATCTACAAAGAGTTTAAAGATCAAAACAATACAGCAAGATGAACAAGAAAGATGTTGGAGTCAAGATTCCTTTTCTTGATAAAGATAATTACCATCATTGGAAGGTAAAGATGCATCTTCATATGCTTTCTCAAGATGAGGCCTATGTGGACTGCATAGAAAGAGGCCCTCATGTTCCAATGAGAGCTGCAACAGGAAATGAACCATCTGTTCCAAAGCCAAGGCATGAATGGTCTGAACCTGATCTTGAACAAATCAGGAAAGATAAAAAGGCCATGAACATTTTGTTCAATGGTGTTGATGCAGATATGTTTGATAACATCATCAACTGCAGGACTGCCAAGGAAGTTTGGGACACAATACAGATAATCTGTGATGGTACTGAGCAAGTAAGAGAAAATAAAATGCAGCTCCTGATTCAGCAATATGAGCATTTTCACAATGAAGAAAGTGAGTCACTCACTGACATTTTTAGTAGATTCCAAAAGCTACTAAATGCTCTTAAATTGCATGGAAGAGTCTATCAGACTAAAGACTCCAATCTAAAATTTCTCAGATCTCTTCCAAAGGAATGGAAACCAATGATAGTCTCATTGAGAAACTCTCAAGATTATAAGGAGTTTACTTTGGAGAGACTGTATGGCATTCTGAAGACCTATGAGCTTAAAATAGAGCAGGATGAAAGAATGGAGAGAGGAAAGAAGAAAGGAGGATCCATTGCACTAGTGGCTGAACTGGAAAAGGAGAACGAAGTGAAGATGGAAGCTGTGGAATCAACTTCAAAGGCCTGTGAAAGCAAGGGTAAAGGGCTAGCTGCAGAAAGTGAAGATTCTTTGAGTCAAGATGACATGGAGGACATTGATGAGCACCTAGCATTCCTTTCAGAAAGATTTGCCAAGCTCAAGTTCAAGAAGAACTTTGGAGCTGCCAAGCCAAATAGAAACATGGTGGATAAGTCAAAATTCAAGTGTTTCAAATGTGGCTTGGCAGGGCATTTTGCAAATGAGTGTAGAAAGTCAGATTCCAATAAGAAGAGATTTGAGTCTGTGGATTATAAGCAAAAATACTTTGATCTACTCAAACAGAAGGAAAGGGCTTTTATTACACAAGAGAATGACTAGGCAGCTGATGGTTTGGATGAAGATGAGGATGTCAACTATGTAAATCTAGCCCTTATGGCCAAATCTGATGAAATAGAGACAAGTTCCTCAAGCAATCAGGTAATTACTACAAACCTTGCACATTTATCTAAAGCTGAGTGTAATGATGCAATAAATGACATGTCTACAGAATTGTATCATTTGTGTGTTACACTTAAGTCCCTCACTAAAGAAAATGCTAAAATCAAAGAAAACAACTTGTTTTTGAGTGAGAGGAATAATGTGCTTGAGTCTCAGTTTGTTGAGTTTGAGAAACTAAAAATTGAGTGTAGAATTGCTAAGGAGGAATTAACTGAGTCCTTGAAAAAGGAAGAAATTTTAAAGAAGCAGCTTGATCGTAAACAGGAGGTGATTAAAGCATGGAAAACATCCAGAGATGTTCATGCTCAAATCACCAAGGTTCAAGGAATTGAGTCCTTTTGTGATGAAGCCTGGAAAAAGAATAAGGAGAAACTAGAACCTATTTTGGTAGATGGATTGCTGACAGATGTCTCGACGGATGATGAGGACTATCCGTCGGATAACAAAATGTGTTATCCGTCGAATGATAAAAATCCTAATCCGTCGGCTGTGAGCAAACCCATTAGCAAAGCCAAATTAACCAAGCTAAATGAAAAGTATGGGTCTATTTCCAAGAACTTTGTTTCAGGGGAGTCAAGTCAAGCCAAGAAAGGGAAGAAGGCTAATGTTGGTCACATGATTGTCAAACAGTTGAGTGACAGACTTGAGAAAATAGAGGTAAAAACAGAGACTAAAAGGAAAAACAATAGGAATGGTAAAGTAGGGATTAACAAACATAATAACTACACACCTGACAAATATGCTCCTAGAAAAATCTGTGTCAAATATGGTAGTGTAAATCATTTGTCTGATAATTGCAAATCTGCCATGCCTACTCCCATGTCTGTTCAGCCTCAATTCTCTAACATGAATGTCATGCCTCCTATGCCTGTTAATGTTATGCCTACACAGAACATGAACGCACAGTTTGCTAACATGCCATTTACACCTAATCTATATTATGCTGCATACAATATGCCTCAAATGCCATTTAGCATGCCTTACTGGAATAACATGTTTGCACCAAGCATGCCATTTCCTGTTAGCCATAACATGCATAATAATTCTGTTGCATCTAGTGGTTTCAAAGGCCCAACCTAAATGACTAAGGAAGAATCTGAAATTCCTAAGTCAAATGAGTTAAGACCTAAGAAACAGAAGAAGAAAGCTAACAAGGCAGGACCCAAGGAAACTTGGGTACCAAAATCAACTTGATTTGATTTTGATGTGTGCAGGGAAACAGAAGGAATCTTTGGTACTTGGATAGTGGTTGTTCAAGACACATGACTGGTGATTCTACCCTGCTCACAGAGTTTGAAGAGAGAGCTGGCCCAAGTATCACTTTTGGAGATGATAGCAAAGGTTATACTGTGGGATATGGCTTGATTTCAAAGGACAATGTCATCATTGAAGAGGTTGCCTTAGTGGATGGTCTCAAACACAATCTGTTGAGTATCAGCCAGCTTTGTGATAAAGGTAACTCAGTAACCTTCAACAAAGAAACCTGTGTTGTGATTAATAATCAAAACAACAAAGTGGTTCTCACTGTGTGAGAAGAGGAAATGTGTATCTAGCTGACTTCAACTCAACTAAAGCAGAATCTGTAACTTGTCTTCTCAGTAAAGCAAGTCAAGATGAAAGTTGGCTATGGCACAAGAAGCTATCCCATTTGAACTTCAAGACCATGAATGAGCTGGTAAAGAAAGAGCTGGTTAGAGGCATTCCTCTGGTTGAGTTTACAAAGGATGGACTGTGTGATGCCTGCCAAAAAGGGAAGCAAATTAAAGCATCTTTCAGAAAGAAACTTGATTCAGCAATTGAAGAACCTCTGCAACTGCTTCACATGGATTTGTTTGGACCAGTCAATGTATTGTCAATCTCAAAGAAAAGATTTTGCCTAGTAATTGTAGATGATTTCTCAAAGTTCTCTTGGACCTATTTCCTAAAGTCCAAAGATGAAGCTAGTGAAATCATCATCAATCACATAAGGCAAGTTAACAATCATCCTGATTTCGAAGTTAGAAGAATCAGGAGTGACAATGGAACTGAGTTCAAGAACTATGTCATGAGAGCATTCTGTGAGGAAAATGGGATCTTGCATGAGTTTTCAGCAGCAAGGACTCCACAACAGAATGGAGTAGTGGAAAGAAAGAATAGATCTCTTATTGAAGCCGCAAGGACAATGCTTGAAGAATCAAAATTACCAACATATTTCTGGGCTGAAGCTGTCAACACTGCATGCTACACTCAGAACATCTCTCTGATTAATCAAGCAAAATGCAAGACACCTTATCAATTGTTCAAAAACAAGAAGCCAACTCTGAACTTTCTTCATGTCTTTGGCTGTAAATGCTATATTCTGAGAAATCAAACTGATCCAAATGGGAAGTTTGATGCTAAAGCAGATGAAGGAATTTTTGTTGGATATGCTGTTGGTAAAGCATATAGAGTCTACAATCTAAGAACCAACATTGTTGTTGAATCTATACATGTTGTGTTTGATGATAAAAAGATTGAAGGACTAAAAGATGGAGATTACCATGAGAGCCTCAAATTCGACAATGTTGAGATGGTCAGTGATGAAAGTGATGATGAGAGTGATCAAGAAAAAGTGTCTAAGGATAATGTAGACAAATCTACTACAAATGTAGCACAAAACTCAACATCCGTTGAGTTACATAATGCTTCATCCGTTGGAAGGCAATCTGTATTATCCGTCGGAAGACAACCTGCCTCATCCGTCGATACTCAAAATTCACCATCCATCGGGTTATCAAGGAGCAGGAAGTCAAGGCAGATCACCCATAGAAAGCACCCCAATCTCAAATCAAAGATCCACAAACTCAGAGGGAGTTTCTAGCAATCAAAACTCAATCACACATCAAGACAACATTGAGGTCTCTTCATCTAGGGCTAATCTACCTCAACCAAAAAAATGGACAAAAGATCACCCCTTTGAACTGATTATTGGTGATGTTTCTTCCAGAGTTCAAACTAGGAGAGCAACTCAAGAAGAATGTCTATACAGCAGCTTCCTGTCTAAGGAAGAACCAAAGAAGGTAGAAGAAGCCTTATTAGATCCTGATTGGATTTTAGCTATGCAAGAGGAGCTAAACCAATTTGAAAGGAATAAAGTATGGAAGCTGGTACCCAAGCCTAAAGGAAAGAATCCAATAGACACCAAATGGGTATTCAGAAACAAGATGGATGAAAATGGCATAGTAGTAAGGAACAAAGCAAGATTGGTTGTTAAAGGCTATTGTCAGCAAGAAGGGATAGATTTTGATGAAACATTTGCTCCTGTTGCAAGACTTAAAGCCATCAGAATCTTCTTAGCCTATGCAGCCCATGCCAATTTCAAAGTCTATCAAATGGATGTCAAAAGTGCCTTTCTGAATGGAGATTTGGAGGAAGAAGTTTATGTAAGTCAACCTCCTGGCTTTGAAGATCCAAATTTCCCAGAGTATGTCTATTATCTACTGAAAGCACTTTATGGACTGAAGCAAGCACCTAGAGCCTGGTATGACACTTTATCAAAGTTCCTTTTGGAAAGTCACTTCACAAGAGGTACTGTAGATAAAACTTTATTTTTCAGAAATGTGAATGGCTCTAACATACTTGTTCAAATTTATGTAGATGATATTATTTTTGGCTCTACAGATGAGAAACTTTGTAAAAAGTTTGCCAAACTGATGCAAAGCAAGTATGAAATGAGTATGATGGGAGAACTAACTTACTTTCTTGGTTTACAAGTTAAGCAAGTTAGTGATGGAATATTCATTAGTCAAACTAAATACATTTTTGATCTTTTAAAGAAGTTTGATCTAATGGATTGCACATCTGCAAAAACTCCCATGGCCACTGCAACTAAGCTTGAACTAAACACTACTGAAAAGTCTGTGGACATTTCAAGTTATAGAGGCATGGTTGGTTCACTTCTATACTTAACAGCCAGTAGACCAGATATAATGTTTGCTACATGTTTGTGTGCTAGATTTCAGGCTGATCCTAGAGAGTCTCATTTGATAGCTATTAAAAGAATTTTCAGATATCTCAAAGGAACACCAAACCTTGGCATTTGGTATCCTAGAGATTCTGGTTTTGATCTAACTGGTTATTCAGATGCAGATTATGCAGGTTGCAGAATTGATAGAAAAAGCACAACAGGAACCTGTAATTTTTAGGAGACAAGCTTGTATCCTGGTTCAATAAAAAGCAAAATTCAGTTTCTACTTCCACAGCTGAAGCTGAATATATTGCTGCTGGCAGTTGCTGTGCACAGATTTTATGGATGAAAAATCAATTGCTAGACCATGGTTTGCAAGTTGAAAGGATTCCTGTTTTCTGTGACAACACAAGTGCAATTGCCATCACTGAAAATCCAGTGCAACATTCAAGGACAAAGCATATAGACATCAAGTACCATTTCATAAGGGAACATGTAATGAATGGTACTGTAGAGTTACATTTTGTTCCAAGTGAGAAGCAACTTGCAGATATTTTTACCAAGCCACTGGATGAATCCACCTTTTCTAGGTTGGTAAGTGAGTTAGGTATGCTTAATTACTCTTGAATTTATCTGTATTATTCTTGCAATTTGTAAAGAAGCCAGAAATTTAGTTGATTTTTAGTCTTGGATGAAATTTTGGCTAAGTCAAAATTTGTATCTCGACGGATGACCATTATCCATCGGGTTGAGTCATCCGTCGATATAAAAATTGTAAATAAAAATCAATTACTTTTCTGGAATATTTTAAAGCTCGACGGATAACATTTTATCCTCATCCGTCGAAGTATCTAAATCTGAACCGTTAATTCCCTGAACATTATATATCGAGTATACTTACAGTTTATAAGCATTACACAACGGATAATGTGTGGAATTTTTAAAGCTTATTTTAAAACGGTCGTTTTAGGCAATTTCTATTGGGTAATTTACTTCTCTTTATTATTTTCATCCGTTGAGTCTGAGCAAAGTATAAAAGCCTATTTCATTCTAATCATTTTCTTTTATCATTCTCAAATTCAACTGTGTTATTTCATTCTCTCTCAAGCAAAAATCCTCTTTCTCTTCAAGCTTTTCTTCTCTAACAATGGCACCCGCAGTAAAGATCATGTCACAGACTGGGTTCATCTATGAGAAGAACAACTTCACTGCCTTGGTCAATAAGGGGATTCAGCAATCTGAAGACTATCATAAGATAATGGACTTCGTGAAGAACTGTAAGTTAAGTTTTGCTATGCTGGAATCACCCACAATCTATTGTGAAGTTGTTGAGGAAATGTGGACAACAGCAATCTACAACTCTACTGACAAAACCATCACTCTGACCATCAAAGGTAATGATTTCTGTATCAATAGTGATGTAATAAAAGCATGTTTCAAAATTCCTGATGATAATGTAACTGCACCACACACTGACACTGATATTGTCAATATGCTAAATTCCATTCATTATGCACTTCCTACTGCAAAACTAAGTGAAATTAGAAGACTAGGTCTTAGGAAGGAATGGAGTTACTTGTGTGATGTAGTAACTAAAGTCTTTTCTGGAAAAATCAGTAATTTTGATTTTGTGAACATTTCCATGCTTAACACGCTATACATGCTACTTACAGACAAATATTATAATTTCAGTGACCTTGTTGTGTATGAGTTAGGTTTTAAATTAGGTGACTTAGCCAAAAGAGGAAAGAATATTTACTATGCTAGATTTTTTATACTTTTGGCTAACCATCTTTGTCAAGAGATTGAACTTGAGAACCCAAACAACAAATTAGCTTGTTGGGTTCAAGAGAGAAGAATCATTGCAGACTTGAACAGAGCCAACCATCATAAGGATGTGCCAATGTTCTATTTTCCTGTAATGCTGACACCTCAGGTTAGTAAGGTAAGTTTATCCATACCCTCAACTATTCCAATCTCTTCTATTTCTTTGACTTCAGGCATAGCTATGGCAACTGTGAAAATGACCAAACAGTTTCCTGCCAAAGCTGCCAAAACAACTGCAATTCCCAAATCCAAATCAAAGAAAACCCCCTCTGGTATCTCTCAAAAGGTACCAGTTGAAAAATCTACCAAAGCCAAAGAGGGGAGTGTGAAGGAGGGTAAGATAGGTGAGGGAAGGGGTGAACATCAAAGAAACCCCAAGGATAAGGTTGGAGAGATGAGTGAATCCCAGCCTAGCCACACTGCAGTTTCCCAACAAACTGCAGTGCTTAAAAAGGACAGAAGCTCACTTCTAGCTGCATCCTCCCAAAAGGATGTGGCTATTGAACAAAGCTTTCATCCAAGAGCACAGGCCAAGAGGGTTAGGGACACAAGCTCACACCAAACTTACACTAGAAAGAAGAAATCCAAAACAACTGGGGATGCACAGGGCACACAATTAGTGCAAACTGGTGCTAATGACACAGTCCCTGCACCTTCTCAAATTCAGACTGATGTGGCTCCAATAAATGTGGAGTCACAGCCAAAATCTCTCATTATAGAAGCCACTGAAACACAATACTCACCAACCAACTCACTGGAAGTGGACATGATAAACACTTCAATTCCTGATTCCCCTTCTTTAACTCTGTTGGGGAAGCCAAAATCCAGTGCAAGTGAGCATCATCTTTTAGATGATTTGTTGGCTCACTTGCCAATTCTTTATGATTCTATTGTGACATCTGTGCCTCAAATAACTTCAATCAACACAGAGTCAACAATAGTTTCTCTTCCCACCTCATTCATTTCCACTCTCTCGATGAATATTGCTCATCCGTCGAGTAGTGATTGTATCCCGACGGATAAGCTTAACAGCAGTTATCCGTCGGATAGCTTTACCACTCACCCGACGGATATCACTTATCCGTCGAGTGTCTCTGCACAACTTCAAACTTCAATAATTTCAAGTGCAGAAGATTTGGTGGTAATACAATCACTCTTAAGACTGAGAGAGGAGAGTGCATTGAGTGAGAGGCTGGGTTGCTCCCAGGCAAAAGGAGAGGAAAAGAGTGAATCTCAGTAATCCATTCATTCAGGATTGGCAAAAGTGAGTGAGATGAGTCCCACCTTAGTAGGTGAAGGTGAGGGTGTGAGGGTGGGGAGCCAGGGTGAGACCCTGATGCAACAAAAGAGAGAACATGAGAGAAAAGCAGGTACTGGAGAAATAAGGATGGAACCAGCCATTGCTAGTGAGTCAATGATTGTGGATGATGCTGAAAAGGAAAGACAATTTCAGCAACATTACAAAGCTGTAATTGATAACATTTCCTTGGATGCTGACACTTTTACTCACCCTGTTTCAGCCTATCAACTGTTGGCTGCTCAGGGCAATGTGGAGGCAGAGCAGACTTTGCACTTAGTGCACACCACAGAATCTCTTCAAAGAGATAAAGCTGCTGTAAACAGGATGCCTCCTCAAGCTGGAGAGCCATCTGAAAAATTTGGAGTAAATTCTGATGATGATGACTCTAGTTCTTTGAATGGTAGCATGAACTTAGGGGAGCTGAAGGCCCAAGTTCTGCTTTAAGTTTACCTGAATGGGCATGGGCAAAGGAATTTACACCAGGACAATTTGAGGTGTCTTTGGTAAAATAAGTAACAGCTATTCAGCAAGCCCTTCAGGAAGCTTCAGATATTGGTACCAAGGCTGTTCTTAAAGCTCATCTAGACTCTTTGCACTTAATGAAGATCCAACACTCAAGACAGAATATCAGTGTGGATGAATTGAAAAAGGAGATAGCTGACTTAAAGATATACAACTCTGAGAAGCTGGATTCAATAATGCCATATGGTACCATGCATGATCTATTACTAAGGTTGAGAAGAGAATCAGATCCTGACAAGAAGATAGCCAAGCTGGAGACCAGAGTTCAAGTTATTGAGAATTCAGTGGCTCTACTTCTTCAAAATCAACAGACTCAGACAAATCTTCTCATGCAACTGGCTAAAGCACAAGGCCTAACTCCTCCACTTGATGATAACAAAAAGGGGGAGAGAGAATCAAGTAAGGGGGAGAAAGGACCAACTGAGGGGGAGAACATTTTAATTCAAATCAGCAAATTAATTGTACCTTCAATTACTATCTCCAAGCCACTAGTTGCAGATGGTATAGATCTTATAAATGCAGCAACAGCAAATTTGAAAGATGCTGATAAAGAAGAGTTGACTCTGATCAACTGGAAAAAGATTGATGAGGAAATACAGAAAAAGTTTCAATTAGTCAAGGAACCAGATCAGTCAGCCATCCATCACTCTCATGTCAAGCCAATCAATGTGAATGAGATGAGCATGAACTATCTGGAGAAAGGACAATCTTCCTGCATCAAGACTAAAAAGGCTGAGATAATTCTTAAACCAAGGGCAAACTATCCAAAGTCATCTTTGAAGAACCCTATGGATACTGTGTATGAGACACCCAAGCCTGATGAAAAGAAGCTTCTATCAAGATCTATTCTCCTCTACAAAGATCCAGCTGATTCAGCCTCAAGAAAGAGAATTGTAAAGATATTCAAAAATGGGAAAGAAATTTGTATGGTAGCTGGACATCCACAATTTGCTCATGCAAAGGAAGAAGAAAAAGTCAGATTGAAGAAGGAAAAGAGGCAAGCTGCTCTAGATGCAAAGAAGTCTAAACAAAAGAAAGAACAGTTTGCTATCTTGACCAAGCTACAGGCTGTGAACTCTTCTCAACAAATTCCCTCTCAACCAACTCAAGCTACTGAATCAAAGAAGAAGATTGAAGAACAGAAGAAATCTCCAAGAAAGAAAGAACTGACTAAAAGAACAAAAAGAAAGTTGGATATTGTTAACAAGGAATTGGAAGATCAATTTCCAATGGAATCCACTAAAGCTGAAACTCAAGCATCAAAGCCCTCTGTGGTATTTGAAGACATAAGGGTGGTGGACCCCTACAGGAACATACATGGAAAGCCTATTGTGCCAAAGGATGAGCCAATAGAGTGGGATAGATTACTAATTCCTGACTTCAACTTGCCAATTCTCACCAAGCCAAGAAGGACAAAATCAAGGGCAGTCAAGAAAGTGAAGCTGTCACCTCTCAAATCCAAGGTAGTAGTCAAAGCTCAACTCAAGATCAACAAGGGAGACTACTTGTACTTGTGTGACATCAAAGAATTCTCAGACCTAAACCTTTATCTGGAGGAGCTGGATGAGGTAAGGGCAATTGATGCATACAGAAACCTACCTGAAAGGTTGGTATTCAAGTACAAAGGAGGAAGAGAGATTCAGTGGCCTCTTCACAGGATACTTCAAGAAAGCCAAGCTGTGTTGATCAAAGTCTATTCATCCTTCAAGAAAAACTTTGGGTTTAATGTAACTGCAAGAAGATTAGTATTGAAGAAGATTGAAGAGCTAAGGAGTGTTAGAGCCAAAGATGCACTACCCAAAACTCTTAACATCCCATACACAGGGAGAAGAGTGCATCTAAGGCCCTACTGGCTGATGGAATTCATGGATGACAAGGGTGTGAGAAGATTCTTCAGATTAGAAGACCAATTGAGTATCTCTAGCAATGAGACTCTCTTGGAAATGCAAGAAATGTTAGATCTCTCAGAATCTGATGAATTAGAATTCCACAGATAGCTCCAGAATCAAATTGAAGAAAACAACAGAAAGCTTGGAAGAAGATCCAGACCTTCAAGAAACTAGAAAAATCTGCTCAGGCTAGAGGAGCATCTTGAACTGACTGTGAGCCAAACCTTGTATATCCTATTTAAATTGAAGCACTCTCAGTTTTATCTACTTATCTTTAAAGATATATGTTTAGGATGTTTTGTTATCATCAAGTATCTCTTAATTTATGGCTACAATTCCAGTAGACATAAATTGGGGGAGATTGTTGTGAATATGTTGTGTACTTGATGATTACCTAAACAAAACATCTAAGTAAATTTTACTTAGTGAAATAATGTAGCACTCGACGGATAAGAATTATAGTCCCGACGGATAACTCGTTTTAGTCCCGACGGATGAGTAACTTATTATCCATCGAGTGAGTAGCTTATGTAATAATAAGTTTGTAGCACAGTGTTGTATGCACCTTTGTATAGAATCTGTAGTAGTATATAAGTCATGTTGACTTTCACTAGATAAGCAGAATAGGTTGATTAACTGTACATAAGCAATGTCTTGTAATTCTGTATAAGTGAAATGAAGTCAAGTGCCAAAATAGCTATCAACGGATGCTTAACAAAGCTTCGACGGATGATCAAATGACTTTCAACCGATATTTAAAATAGCAATCGACGGATGATCAAGTAAGTCATCGACGGATGATCTGAAAGTCGACGGATGATCATATCAAGATTCAAACATCAGTTGAACAGTGAAAGCTGACACACAGCCGTCGAGTTGGATACAAACACACTGTGGAAGCCCATTAACTGGGTAATAGAGGACGAAAAGCAGCAAAGATCAAGACTGTTAGATTTTATATTTATTCAGTTCTTTTGACTTTGTAATCTTGGTAATATATAAACCAAGAGAGTAGCAAATAGAAAAACAACTAAGAGAGCTAAGAAACAAACACAGAGAAATCTTTGTAAGCACTATCTTTAGCATTTCTTGTGTTCTTAGTAGTTCTGTTCTGTATAAGCAGCTGTGAGCATTTCTGCACACAGAGTCCTCTCGATATATTAAATATATCTCTGGTGGAATTGTTTAAATCCACCAGAAAGTTTTTAAAGACTCTTGTTTTTAATTACTCTTGTTTTGATTCATTAAAGTTTATATTTCGCATTGTGCTAATCAAAACAAATATATCTATAATCGAGTTGAACATTTTTATTTCAAGAAAAAGTTCAAGAATTCCATTCAACCCCCCTTCTGTAATTCTTGCTATATTGTTAAGGGACTAACAAAGCTGAAGGGTCAACCCATCAGAATTTAGATGAAGCTGAGGGTTCAGGTACTTTGAAGAGGAAAAGAAATGTAAGTTCTGATGATAAAGCAACTCCTTCACTATCAAGGAGATTAAAGAAATGAGAGCAAGAAGACACATGGCTAAGCCTCAATCAGAGAATACTGAAGAAGCTGAGGAAAGCGATCAAGAATCTCTGATCTTACAGCCAATTGTACTTGAAGCTTTGCCATCTCCAACTCCAACTCAAGACACTGCTCAAGATACTGTGCTCACACCTCCTGTCTCTCCAATAAAAGTAACAGATGATGCTGAAGAACAAGCAACAAGTTCTGAAATAGATATTCATAATCTGAATATTCCTACTGTTCTTTATCTGGAAGCTCCTATAGCAGCTCAGACATCTCCAACTCATTCTCCAATCTTAAATGCCTAGATACCATCCACACCAATTCTTGATCAGGAACCTGAAGATCATAATTTAGATGAGATAGTTCCAGAATCTCCCATTACCTCACATACACTTGTCTTATCAGAGAATGATGAGTCTTCTTTCAGAACTGGAGACAGTGCTTTTATTGATACTCCAGCTCCCATTTAGGAAAGGAGGCACTTATTGAGAAGTTTGTTAAGCAAGCTGCTCCTATTCCTTGGGAAGATACTCAAAGAGGTATGGAGTGGACCAAGAAGTGGAATGAAACTGATTTCATTCCAAGCTCCAAAGAACTGACATACCATTTTGGAAAAGCTGATGAGTTGCTCAAAAATTCTGATTTCAAGACACAACTCAAAGTCACAACTCTGTCTACCAAAAATCTTCAAGGTCTACATTCTGCTACTCAAGAAAAGGTTGACAAGCTTCTTGAAAAAGCTGAAAAGCTAGATATGGAAACCAAGCTTGATAAAAAGAGGTTTATCAGACCTATTTCTGAAAAGGTTGAAGCAATTGAGAAAGTTTAGGAGAAGCAACAGGCTCAAATTATTGAGATCCTGTAAAATCAAGCTTCTCAAAAAGCTCAATTGGATGAAATCCAATCTTCAGTTGAACTTCTTCTCTCTCTCCTACTACCTGATGATGCTAAAATGGGGGAGAAGATAGTGAAGTCCAAATGCTCTAATGATCAAGTACTGAAGAAGAAAGATGATGAAGTTAATGACCAGGGAAACCCTAGCAAGGGTAGAGGTCAAGTTTAAGTTAAAGAGCACATCAGCAAGGTTTCTTCTAGGAAACTAATTATGGATGCAAGCAAATCTTCTACTCAAAAGAAGACAAGTTCTGAAGCTGCTCAAACTCAAAATCTGATAGCAAGTGCTGATAATCAAAATCTGATATCAAGTTCAAATGAGCGAAGTCTGATGAAAAAGCCTGAAGTTCTGATTCAAGGTGAAAGTCAAGACTCTCAAAAGTTTCTGCAAACTCTGAAGCTCAAGGGGAAGCAGACTATAGTCTACTACAAAGATCCCAAGATTCAGACACTTGATGAAGAGATTGCTAGAAGATTATTTCTGAAGCATAATCCTGGAATGGATTTAGAAAATCTCAATGAAGAAGAAGGTAGATTTAAAGCTGAAATGATAAATCTAAAGCCAAAAGCTTATGTTGCAAAGAAACCTCCAAGGCCTAAGGTAAAAGGAATTGTGATCAAGGAGAAATCAAATACTGAGGCATCAAAGCCCAAAACAAGATCACAGACTGAGATTGATCCCGAAGACAAATGGAAGGGAAAAGTTGATGAACCAACCAAGCCACATGAGATAAAAATTCCTCAAATCCTGATGAAACCAATGTGCAAAATGGTTCAAGTTACTGATGATACTCTTGCTGAAGATGAAGATGTTCAAACTCTGAAAAGAAGGAATATTTCCGAAGAATCAAAGACAACCTCTAACAGTGCTCAAGTTGTTCAGAGTGAAGAACTGGAAGCTACAACAGAAATAACAAGTTCTGATAGAGTTATCAAGATATCAACCTCTGACATAGCTCAAGTTGATTTAGACAAGATGTAAGTAGCTGACAAAAAGAAACTTCTATGGAAAAATGTCAAACCATCAGATCCAAAGAAAAGCCAATTGCTGTCTGATTTCATGACTATTGGGTTAAATGCTAGAGAACCAAGAGACAGGGGTGGACTAGGTTCTGATGAAGCTAAGATCAAGACAGGAGTTGAAGTTGCTACTAGAGATCCATTTTTATTGACTGATAGACTTCCTGAAGATGTTACACAGAAACACCTTGATAAGGTTATCTCTATTCAAGTGGTACTGGATGCTCATGACAAGCAAAATGTCGAGGAAAATCTGATTCTATTTCTTGAAGATGGAAGGACATATCAGATGTCAGAATCAGATGTGCTAAACATATCTTTGAAAGAACTTCAATTCTTTCATTACCTTTTAGAGGTAAAGTCTGATATTACCAAGAGATGGTCAGAGTTCATAATGAAGACCATAAGAGATAAAGCTATAATTTCTGGTTCAAGGGTTACATAATTCATTCCTAATATTGTTAAAGATGATGAAAGTGAAATTCCAATAAAGAAGGATTCTGCTAAACTTGAAGTAATTCTGAAAGAGAAATGTCTATGCTACAATGAAGATTCTTCTCATCCAAGTGTAATAAGGCTAGATGGTGATTTAGAAAGAAACCATATTTCTGCTCTAAAGACTACAATCTACCAGATTGGAAGTTAGGGTGAAGATTTGAAGCAAGTCAAGACTACACTATCTCAAGTCCCGAGGATTAAAGAAGAAAAGCTGATATCAAACTTTGTCAAGAATCATTTTGGATTCAGATTGACTCAGTGAGATTGGTAAAAGCTACAAGGACTGTAAGTTGTAGTTAGTTATCTAGTTAAACTCTTATTTGCATTTGTACTTAAATCTTTTTGACATCAATAAATCTATTAACTTGTATATTTTGCATAATTTACAAGTTGGGGGAGATTGTTAGATATATTTGAGATGTCATATCTAATATGATTTGTGTTTAGTTTTCTGAACTTAACAACAGGACAAATCAGGATTTACTGAAATCAGGACTTATTGGAAGTCAGAACTTAATATCAGATCTTAAGGTCATATCAGAACTTAAGTGCAGGAAGACTTTCAGATAAGGAATGAAGCTGATTTACAGGAGAAGATCGAGACTAAAACAATTGAAGATATGCATGGAAAGACTTAGAAGACTGGAAGACTTGTAGAAGATATCTGATTGATATATTTTAGGAGACAAAATTATATTCTATATCAATTAGAATATATCTTGTAACTGTGTACTATATAAACACAGACTTAGGGTTTACACTATATGTGTTACCATTATCGAGAAGATTATACATTGTAACATAGCAGCTCTTAGTGATATTTGTTCATCACTGAGAGAGAACAACAGTTCATATTGTAACATAGTTTATTGAATATACTTGATCTTTGTTACATACTTGTGTTAAATCTATTTGATTGTATAAACACTATATTCAACCCCCTTCTACAATGTTGTGTGACCTAACATTGTACATTTGTTAGTATTTTTGCATTTAGATAGTTTTGACATCATAAATTAGAAACTGGTACATATTTACATAATGCACAAGTTAGGGGAGATTATTAGAAGAAATTGATGATATCAGTGTTTAACTATCAGAGTTTGCCAATCAGTATTTGATATCAGAGTTCGACAGAGCTGACATCATCAACATTTATAAGCAGTTTTTGCTGATCAGTATTTGTCATCAGTATTTATTCATATTAGTATATGTCAAGGTGGAATTCATGAGATATCAAAGGGGAATATATTTGCATAGATATGTCGCTAGAGGACTTTACTTATTGTAGAAATCAATAGATGGATATGTATCAGGATTCCTTATTCTATTGTAACATATATTCTAGATTGAATGTATAACTATGCAGTATATAAACACATGTTAGATTTACGCTTTATGTGTTGCTTACCAATTGATAAATCATTCTTATAACCCAACAACTCTCAAGGATATCTGGTCATCCTTTGAGAGGGTATTGTAATAAGTTTTTATCAATTAATATAAAAATTGTTCTTTCTGTTGATTTTGTTATTTTGATTTGATTGTCTAAACTGTATTCACCCCCATCATAGTTGATTAAAGGCCTAACACCTTACCTTGATAAGGGTTTTCATCCTTGGAGGTCGCGTCCTCTATATGAGGAGCGTCTTACCTCGACTAGGGTTTTCATCCTTCGAGCGCTGACCTCCGTAAGAGGAGCGTCTTTCCTCGACAAATGTATTTATCCTTAGAGGTCACATCCTCTCTAAGAGGAGCGTCTTAACTCGACAAGGGTTTTTATCCTTAAAGGGCGCATCCTCTCTAAGAGCAGCGTCTTACCTCGACAAGGGTTTTCGACCTCAGAGGGCGCGTATGAGAAACGTCTTGCCTCAACAAGGGTTTTCAACCTTGAAGGGTGCGTCATCTGTAAGAGGAACGTCTTGCCTCGATAAGGGTATTCATCCTTGAAGGGTGCTTCCTCTCTAAGAGGAGCGTCTTACCTTGAGAAAGGTTATGAACCTTGGAGATGGTTTCCTCTCTATGAGGAGCATCTAACATTAGCAAGGGTTTTCATCCTTGGAGGTGAATCCTGTAATATCCGGGACATATTGTGTAATTATTTTGTTGATAAATAACTATTATGTGATTATATTGTAATTTTTGGTGAATTATCTAAT